>NW_015552799.1:237671-270180 GCF_001515605.1 Sinocyclocheilus anshuiensis | reverse complement strand
ACATTAGAAACAGTAGCATAGCAACATGCTAAAACTGCGCAAAACACATTAGAAACTGGATAGCAACACGCTAAACCTGTGGAAAACACATTAGAAACTGGATAGCAACACGCTAAAACTGTGCAAAACACATTAGAAACTGGATAGCAACACCCTAAAACTGCGCAGAACATGCTAGAAACTGGATAGCAACACGCTAAAACTATGCAAAACATATTAGAAACTGGATAGCAACACCCTAAAACTGCGCAGAACATGCTAGAAACTGGATAGCAACACGCTAAAACTGCGCAAAACACATTAGAAACTCGATAGCAACATGCTAAAACTGTGCAAAACATATTAGAAACTGGATAGCAACACGCTAAAACTGCGTAAATCACATTAGAAACTGGATAGCAACCCGCTAAAACTGCGCAAAACACATTAGAAACTGGATAGCAACACCCTAAAACTGCGCAGAACATGCTAAAAACTGGATAGCAACACGTTAAAACTGTGCAAAACACATTAGAAACTGGATAGCAACACGCTAAAATTGTGCAAAACACATTAAAAACTGGATAGCAACACGCTAAAACTGTGCAAAACACATTAGAAACTGGATAGCAACACGCTAAAACTGCGCAAAACACGCTAGAAACGGGATAGCAAAACACTAAAACTGAGCAGAACATGCTAGAAACTGGATAGCAACGCTAAAACTGCAGAACATGCTACAAACTGTATAGCAACACGCTAAAACTGTGCAGAGCATGCTAGAAACTGGATAGCAACACGTTAAAACTGCGCAAAACACATTAGAAACTGGATAGCGACACGCTAAAACTGCGCAAAACACGCTAGAAACTGGATAGCAACACCCTAAAACTGAGCAGAACATGCTAGAAACTGGATAGCAACACGTTAAAACTGCGCAGAACAGAATAAAAACTGGATAGCAACACGCTAAAACTGTGCAAAACACATTAAAACTGGATAGCAACACGCTAAAACTGTGCAAAACACATTAGAAACTGGATAGCAACACGCTTAAACTGTTGTAGTCATTTTGGTATGTGCTTTTATTTTCATTTAGGTTTTTCAAGTTTAAGTCATCTAATATTTATATTTTATTTCAGCTTTATTGCAATTAACGAAAAGAATGTTTAATAGTTTTAGTTAACAATAACACTCACTCAGAGCTCAGAGTCAGCTAAAGTTAGCTTATATATGTATAAGCTGATTTATATATTTTATATGTATGTTATGTATATATACAGATTTGTGAACAATATTTGAGAGAAATAGGCCTTTTGTGTACATAGAAAAAGTCTTAGATCTTTGAGTTCAGCTCATGAAAAATGGGGGCAAAAACAAAAGTGTTGCGTTTATATTTTTGCTCAGTGTATATATATATATATATATATGTGTGTGATTAAAAGTCCAATTATATATGGTTAGGTGGGAGTATACAGTATATAATTGGACTTTTAATTATAACCCAGACTTTAATTACCCAGATGTTTCCAAATTATAATCAAAATTCCATTAGCATTCTTGTATAAAAACATGCATTTTATTTTCATTCTGTTCAATGAGAATATTGTAATCCATGGATAATCAGTATGCTTTTTAAGCTGCTGGAGCAAGAATTTGTGTCTAGTCAATATCAGCTTAACATTGACATTTTCAGTGTGTCTCTGCTGCAGAACTCTGGACTGCAGCTCATTAAAAATAGACAGAGCATTTAGAGAGAGTTAAAGTCCTAATGTAAAGTCTTTACCAGTGACTTAAGTACAGCGCTGAGATCTGTTTTTGCTGAGCGTGCTGAATAATAAACTCACCGTCTACTGCGCGCTGAGTTACAGCAGCCATGTCTGTGTGGGGCTTTTATTTGATCGCTTTGTTTTTTTTTGTCTCATTAAAAGTCCATCAGTGACAAGAAGAAAGCAATAATTATGTAGTCTTGACAAAGATACTGTTAATATACAAACCTGGCACAATCCTTCAGCCTGTTTTCCATTAGTATGCTTTATTTTTTCATTGCATTGCAAGCGATCAACTTTGATAATAATCAGGAATGTTTCTTTAGCAGCAAATCAGCATATTAGAATGATTTCTGAAGGATCATGTGACACTGAAGACGGGGTTAATGATGCTGAAAATTCAGGTTTGCATCACAGGAATAAATTACAATTTAAAATATATTGAAACAGAAAACATTATTTTAAATTGTAATAATTTTTCACAATATTATAGGTTTTTACTGTATTTTTGATCAAATAAATGCAGCCTTGGTGAGCAGATGAGACTTCTTTCAAATATATTTAAAAATGTTATTCGCCCAAGACAAGCCATTTTGTCTTGACAAACTTTTCATTTCTAGTACTACTTAGTGTTTGGTTAAATCTGTGATTACTTGCGTACAGTTTAAAGATCATCATTCTGCATGCTTTGACTGAATAACCCATTCCTCCCTCTCTCTATGCCTTTGTCTCCAGTGACTTTTCAGTAAAATAGAGCGTGAATGTGAAAAGCGTTGCCGATAGGCAGCCGCACAATACCAATAACGCGTTAAAATGACTTCCAGATGTCTCCGACTCCTGATCAAGAGGAGGAAGAGTAGGGGGGAAACCAGAAGAGTACAGGAAACCAAAGCAAAATAAATGATTTGCAAATGTAGCGTGGGGTGGGAGAGACTGATGGACAGCTAGAGCCGGCGGTCTGGTGCTGCTTAGATGTGGTGCTGGTGTGGGTGACAGTGATGGAGGAGGTGAGAAAGAATGCCAGGTGTGATCGGTCAGACACCTGTGCCAGTGCTCATATCAGCTCCCAGAACCCACTCACAGATGGGCCGTCCCATGAGGGCCCCCGAAGGCCGCAAACTACAAGAATAGACTGAGGTACACATGATGAACCTTTGTTTCTGCTTGCACTCTTAAAAATACAGGTTCCAAAACAGGGTTTTCATAGCAGTGACATAGAAGAACCATTTGAGTTCCCCAAAAAACCTTTTAAAGAACGTCATTTTTTTTCTTACGCTCTTTAAAGTAAAGGTTCCAAAGAGGGTGTTTTTCTCAGTGATGCCATAGAAGAACCCAATTTTTTTCTTACATTGTTCAAAAAATAAAGGATCCAGTGAGAGTTTTCACAACAATGACATTTTTGGTTGCCCAAAGAATCTTTCAGTGAACAGTTCTTAAAAGAACCACTTTTTTTCTTAGTATGAAGAAACTAAAAATCTGATATTTTTTTTAATAATCTGAAGAACATTTTTCAACTATAAAGACCCTTTTGTGGAATGGAAAGATTCCATGGATGTTAAAGCTTCTTCATGGAACCATCAATGCCAAAGAACCTTTATTTTTAAGAAATTACAGAATGGCTTTACTGACAAGATGCGCGTTAAATATCGCATGCGATTTATCGTGCAGCCCTAGTACAAATGATCATTAGTGCAAGTGTTAAAACACTGTTCATTTAGACATGGTCACTGAAATCAAATGGAATTATAAAATCAGGAACATAATATTTTCCATACAGCATTTGGCTGTGACTGTCTAATGCCTTCAAATCATTCAACTTGAAACAAAATAGTTGTGTTTTGCTCTTGGTAAATTTAAAATGACTGCAGGCAGTGTGTGAATTAGGCAGAGTGTTTGACTGAATGCATAATTTGCGTTTTGAGCTGTGATCAAATCTGAAATCTACATTGGAGGTGGTTTTTCTGTAATATTGAATGTAGTATTTGCATGGAGAATATTCTTCCACTGATCTTCCCAGTAAAGTACGGTACTGTACTCTCTGTTAACAACACAAGCATCATATGATAGATGTTGGCAGAAATTTTTCAGTGTTAGTGAGGGTTTTATAGGTGTGGAAGCTAATCAAGTGTTAACCTTCGACTCAGTGACCTCTCAAGGGAAAGACAGAGAGAGAGAAGATGAGGGGAGGGCAGCATGAAAAATGAAAAGAGGACTTTCATTCAGCAAGGACACATTCAATTCAAAAGTGATAAGACATTTATAATGTTGCAAACGATTTCTATTTTTCAAATAAATGCTGTTCTTCTGAACTTTCTATTCATAAAAGAATCCTGGAAAAATTTATCACTGTTTCCACAAAAAAATATTAATCAGCAGCTGTTTTCAACATTGATAATAAGAATAATAAATGTTTCTTGAGCAGCAAATCAGCATATTAGAATGATTTCTGAAGGATCATGTGACACTGAAGACTGGAGTAATGATGCTGAAAATTCAGCTTTGCATCACAGGAATAAATTACATTTTGAAATTACATTTTTACAATATTCCTGTTTTTACTGTATTTTTGATCAAATAAATGTAGCCTTGGTGAGCAGAAGAGACTTCTTTAAAAGAACAGTAAAAAAGAAACACCCCAAACTTTTGAGCAATTTGTGTAAATTGTAAAGACGAATCAAGTGCCTGAACTTGACCAGAGCAGATTTCCACTTCATTTCCTTAAATTACAACACAAGAATGTTAATTACAGAATTCAAACCAAAAGAAACAAATGAGTTTTCATTATTAATTTAGCTTTAAGTGTGCCTTTCAGCATTTGTTCTTTAAGTATTGTGTCTGTCCATTTCAGCTCCTATTTGTCTTTTTCTGTCTTCTGGCTTCACCGTTTTCTCTTTTTGTCTCTCTCTTCAGGCTCAGAAAGAGAGTCAATTATAGGGCTATAAAGGTCTCTTTAGCCCAGAGATGGGCCGCCCGTGTCGGGGGAAGCTGAAAGCTAACGTGATTACCGGGTAAGTTTATAAGCTGTAAGTGCTGAGATGAAGTGAATGCTCTCTCAGAGGAGACAAACAGAAAGATAAACTCTCTTATTCTCTTTCAGAGTGGAACAACTAGCAGCACACAGGAGACACACAGGAAAACTGTATACATGCCTCTGGAGGTTAGCATTGACGGATCTGTGTCCTGACTACATCCTTTTTCGGGTAATATAAAGCCTGGAGAGATCATGAAGTTTATTTAAAATCCTTTGAAAAGTAATTAGCTAGGCTATCAGTACCAAACTTCTGAAAAAATGTAACTAGATAAGCTTTAGGCCACTATAGAAAACAGTATTCATATTGACCAGGGGCTCCAAAAAAGCACAATAGAAGTAGTCCAGACAGTTCATGCATTATATTTTATGATTTCTGAAGCCATACAATACATTTGTGTGAGAAACAGGATTAAATTCAAGGCAGTCGTACATATTTATTATTCTGCAGCTTGTGTTGAATCTGTTTTCACTGCAATCAAAGGGTTTTCTTACTTGGTATTATTTGTCTATTGTTTTTCAGTACAAGTCCAAAAATTCTTAAAGGGATAGTTCACCCAAAAATGAAAATTACCCCATGATTTACTCACCCTCAAGCCATAGTTGTATATGACTTTATTCTTTCAGATGCATGCAATCTGAGTTATATAAAAAAAAAAAAAAAAGTCCTGGCTCTTCCAAGCTTTACAATGGCAGTGAATGGTGGTTAAGATTTTGAAGCCCAAAAAAGTGCATCCATCCATCCTTCATAAGAAGTACTCCAAACGGCTCCGGCTGACGTTTTTCTTTACAAATCCTCATTTTGTACTTCTTATTCATGACCGGTGTTTTGTTTTGCTCTCTCCTCTGCGCTTCCACGTTTGTCACTCACCAGAGAAGTCAGTGGCTACTGACAACTGTTTGGTTTCCAGCATTCTTCAAAATATCTTCTTCTGTGTTCAGCAGAAAAGAAACTCAAACAGTGGCCACAGCCATATCACCCTGTAGCCCAAGACTGGTTGACCACTGAAGCTAAAAAAACTAATGGGAAGTCGTGGCCTAATGGTTAGAGAGTCGGACTCGTAACCCAAAGGTTGTGAGTTCGAGTCTCAAGTCCGGCAGGCATTGTAGGTGGGGGGAGTGAATGTACAGTGCTCTCTCCCACCTTCAATACCACGACTGAGGTGCCCTTGAGCAAGGCACCGAACCCCCAACTGCTCCCCGGGCGCCGCAGCATAAATGGCTGCCCACTGCTCCGGGTGTGTGTTCACTGCTGTGTGTGTGCACTTAGGATGGGTTAAACGCAGAGCACTAATTCCTAGTATGGGTAACCATACTTGGCCACACGTCACTTTCACTTAATTTTGCAGTTTTTGTGTGCCATTTTTTACTTGCATAAATACAAAGTTAGGTTTGGTATTAAAACAATTTCATAAAATTGCTATTTGATATTTCCTTTAAGATAGCCTATGTAATGTGGTAAAACAAGTATGTACAAACAGTGCTTTCCTTCAATGACCCCTTCAGGTTTTTCACTAAATGCGTTTTATTTCACCCAGTGGTGAAATCATGCATATCTGAGGAGAACCACTGACTTAAAATATCTCCTCTCCACAAATGGAACATCATTCACACACACTTCTAAACAGCACATACTGTGCACGTGCGAGTGAACACACACTCAAACAGCTCCATCCCGGGTACAGTT
Source organism: Sinocyclocheilus anshuiensis (assembly GCF_001515605.1). Taxonomy (NCBI): domain Eukaryota; kingdom Metazoa; phylum Chordata; class Actinopteri; order Cypriniformes; family Cyprinidae; genus Sinocyclocheilus; species Sinocyclocheilus anshuiensis. The sequence continues at coordinate 263,717 of NW_015552799.1, read as the reverse complement.
TGCCCTCAGTTCTCCTGATCTCCAGCCAATGTCCTGCCAGCGTTCTGGGTGGTCCCATTCCTGTGGTTCTGGCAACCCATCCGTTCGCCAAGCCAAAATATTACAAACACACCCATTTACTTGTCTATATGACAGAGTGAGGTTAAATGACTAGATCATGAATGCTAGTGACCCTCCTATATCCAGTGGTCCCACGTGCAGTACTCTTTCACATTGTGAACGGCTATTGTACTGTTATATTATACTAACGGCTATTTAGAAGACTTCAAATATAGCGCCATATAGTAGAATAGGTGATGGTTATGATGCTTTTGACATTTTTGGAGCCTAACTTTGAAAAGCATTGTCCAAGTTTAGCTTTGGGTAGAGTTTGGGTAAAATCCTCTGAAACAAACCAAATACAGCAGCCATCACAGTTCATTCAAAGCCAAACATTTTGACATATTTCTAACCAGGGTTGTTTATGGTGGCCATACTTGTCTTGCATTTTGCATGAGTTTTAATTTTTATATATTATACTGTATTACAGTAATCAGAATCACCTTTGAAAATACAGTAAATTATTATAATGCAATATATGTTAATAATATATATATTAATGTAATTCAGTAAAATTACAAAAAAAATAACAGTATTTTTAAAAAAGGTTTATGTATACAGTATAATACAGTATGTAATACTGTGTATAATACATTTTGTACTAAAAATACTGTATTACAGTAATCAAAATCACCATTGAGAATAATGGGAATTACAAAAAAATTATAATACAGTATTTTAAAAATAGATTATTTTATGTAATTCAGTAAAATGACAAAAAATGGGAATTAGAAAAATAAAAAAAATGTTTTAAATGTTTATATGAAACAGTATTTTACATTTTTAATGTAATGAAAATAATGTATTACAGTAAACAGAATCACCATTGAGAATAATGGGAATTACCAAAAATAAAAAATAACATAGTGTTTTAAAAAATATTTTAATTTAATCCAGTTTTTTAAATTTACTTTAATTTAATTTAATTACTGTATTACGGTAATGAGAATTACCATTTGGATAAAGGGAGAAAAATTAAAATGTTTTATAAAAAAGTATGTAATACATTTAAAAAAATGTAATTTAATAAAATACTGTATTACAGTAATCAGAATCACCATTGAGAATAATTGGAGTTTGTTTGAATAATTAGGTGTAATTGTGTTTACATATAGGGACTCTGTTAGTCTCAGTCACAAATCAGCCTCAGACCACCCACTGCCCATTCACTGACTGATGCACACAAAAATGGCAAGCACTGACTGAAATTCATCAGATTCGATCAACTTTTCACTCCACTGCATTTCTATCAAGGTCCTCGAAGTAGAAAGTCGTTACTATGTGGCAGCTTTGAAAGTCAGTGGGTGATTTTTTTCTTCTCTAAAACGTGACTTTCTTTTTTTTAGACAGTGTATCAGTAATCACTCTTTGTGGCGAGGGGGGCGTGGTTCAGAGATGTCTGCACGTTATTGGGGCATTTATGTGCGGGTGTCTCTTGGGAGGAAAGAGCGGGGCGGTCGCACAGGTGGGAGAAGCTGAGCCGGGATCAAGGGGGACTGAGACAGGGGAACGGAGCGCGGTTGAGACAAACCCATCTCTCACTGTGACTACACAGCAGTTCTAAGAAAACACATGCACTATGTAATGTTTCATAAGCACAAGATTATGTAAAAAGCAATATGTGGCGAGGGGGGCGTGGTTCAGCGAGGTCTGCACCGGGAGAGAGAGGCAGGAGACGAGCGGTGCGTAAGTAGGTCAAGCGCAAATGATAATCACCTGTGTCTAGTTTCAGTAATTCGTGTGGAGAGACCAGATAAAAGGGGCCACCTGGAGCATGGAAGGCAGAGAGAGACTGGCTGGGAATGCGAGCAACACGGGAAACCGGGCTACTGGAGAAAAGCATATATATATATATAGCTATATTCTGAGTTATTGACGGAGAGTTTTGAATGCGCCGTGAGCGTCTTGTTCTGTTGTACTTACTGAGAGACTTTAATAAAAACTTGCGTCCCAGTCCGCCGACCCTGTCTTCTTCCTTCCTCCCTCTTGAACCCTATCACACTGGTGCCGAAACCCGGTAAGGAAGAAGAACGCCGACGCCGGCATGCAGCATTTTTAAAATGTTTGTTTTGATGTCAAATAAGTCTTGCTGTTTTGCTTTTTTGTTAAAGCAGTGTTGCTGTTGTAAAGTTATACAGCTACAGTTGTGTTGCTGGGTTTTAAAGCAGGTTAGATTTTTTTATCTTCCTTATCACTCTGTATTTACAGGATTTCACTGTACTGTACTCAGTAGGTGTAATGTATTCTAAGTTGCTTCAGAAGTATTGCAAGTACCACGTACAACAATAAAACAGTGCATTGACATTAGAAAGGAAATGTACTTTTGGTACTTAAGTACTTTTAAAAGCAAGTACTTCTGTACTTTTACTTGAGTAAAAATCTGTCTTTACAACTTTTACTTGTAATGGAGTAATATTTGACCAGCAGTATATATACTTTCACTCAAGTAATGGAGTTGAGTACTTTGTCCACCTCTGCTGGAGACAAAGTCATGTTTACAAGCTACCAGGTTGATACAGTGAGCACTTCTGAGAAAGAGCTAGACTGGATTTTACAAAGTTCTCCAGGTTAGTGGCATCAGATCTTTGAAAGATATTCAGAGCTTTGTTTTGAACATACAGAAGTTTTGATTACAAAGTCAAAGTTATACACATTTCTGACTTTTTTTATTTTTTAAATCACAGATTGACATTGCAATTATTTGAATGAGATTCTCCATGTTAAGTTCAAATAATCTGCCCTTAGACAAAACATAAAAACCAAAACAAATTGCTTTTCATGTAAGTCAGGGGGACTTTTGCTGATTGGGCACTTCTTGGTCAGAATAAACTGCAAATTGGACTAGAATTTATGCTGATAGTCAAACATGTGACTATGTGAGACTAGGGCTCTGCTGACCATGTTTTGGTTTGTACAGGAACTCTACAGGAAGGTCTTGATATCAAGTACTGAGGCCTGAGTATCACTCTTTCTATCTCTCTATTTTATGAGAACAAATCCAAAATAGCATTTCGGCTTAACAAAGCTCCACACGACCAGCCAAGCGCGTTCATATATCAGATGGAAACAGCAACTGTCTCACCATTGCATACATTTATCAGCTGATTTTCATAACTTTATAACACCGTGATTTATATTTCTTTAACACCATCCATACTGTATCCATTATTCCTCTCTTAGGATGTGTTTCATGTAGAGGAATTGATTTATGAGTCAGCTACTCTGTTCTGGACCGAGTTATGTGCAGCAGTTCACCCCTCAAACCGCAAAATGCTGTTGCTTTATATCAACAGGTGTTGATGGATCACATAAAAGAGAGATAGAAACAGATTGAAAGGTGTGTGTGAGAGTAAGAGAGAGAGAACGAGAAAGACAAGCCGAGAGAGCTCTTCCATCTGCTTTTCATTAGCCACCGTTCTTCGCGGGTCAAGGTTTTGCTCTTTGTAAATGTAGGTTTGTACAGGTTCGTGTCACAATAACTCGCAGAGTAGAAACAGCAGTTTCTCAAACGTGTGCCATTGCTCTCCACCCTGTAACCAAAGAGTGATGTTCACTCTGTCCTCCAGGTCTCCCTTATGTAAGGCTCGTACCCCCACACCAGCTTCGGCTTCCGCTCTTAATGAGATCCAATTGGAGAAGGGCTGCTCTCGTGGCTTTTGATGGCTGTCACATGTGGAAGTGATTGCCGAATCTCGTGCTGCCGACAGTAAGCGTGAGGACCGGAAAGCCCCGGGTGTGTCTCAGCAGCTCCAAGAGAGAGCAGTTTGTACTGGAGGCCTCACAGGGGCATTTTAATGCAAAAAACAGCGTTATATATTCAGTAAATACCCACAATGCAGTTTGTCTGGGTGCTATAATGCACCAGTTCAGGTGCCGCAATCATGTTTCATGAAAATTGCATTCAGCACAGATTGCCTTTACTGCAATGCAGAGAAGATAATGATAAATTATTTAAAATGTAAATATAGTTGTCATAAGATGTGACAATCTGCAAAATAAATAAATAAATAATACATATTAAAAATCCAAATTAGATTCAACAAATGCATTTAAATGCATACCCATTTATTTCAAAATTACATTTTGAAATGTTAAAAATAAATTGCGATTGTAAACACAGAACATGTGGGCATATGGCCCCCCCCCCAAAAAAAATTTTCTTGGGGAAGATTAGGAATTCTGGGGGGCACTCTGGAGGAGCGGGCTCTGGAGGGCGCTCTGGAGGAGCAGGGCTGGCTAACACTGGGGGCTCAGGAGACGAAGGAGGGCTGGACGGGACCAGCGGAGGCGAAGGAGACTCAGGAGACAAAAGAGAGTTTTCTGGAGCGGACTCAGGCGAGAGGATAGGAGCTGAGAACTCTGGGGGTAGCGCCATATCCAGGAGCACTGAGAGGCACGCTGGAGTGGACTCTAGAGGGAGTGCTGGTGCCTCTTTTTCTGGGCTGAGGGCTGGAATGGATCTTGGACGGGCTCGGGAAAGCAGGGGTGGAACGGAGGGAGCGGGCTCATTGGAGCGGTATGTGGAGGGTGCTGGTTTATGGTGAACTGGAGTGCCAACATGCCTCTGGATAGGGACTGAACAGTTATCATAATTTACTTCAACAAAGAAATTAGAGCAATTTAAATCGAGAACAAATTTAATAAAGTCTGCTACGGGTCTATAACAATCGTCTGGAGACTAGTGATGTTCAGTTCTTGAACGAATCGTTCTTTTGAGCCGGTTCTCAGGAAGTAACCGGTTGAGCCGGTTCACAAATTGAACTGAATCGAACTTTAGTTCCAGGTTGATGACGCAGGACGCACAGCCGAAGTAGCACGTCCAACTCAAAAAGAACCAAATGAGCCAGTTCAACCAACTGTCGAAGTTTGCCGAGGATTACCAAGGACTCAACAAGAACCAAATGAGCTGTGGCAAAGTTTGCCGAGGATTACCGAGGATTCTGATGAGTGAGTTGACGATACTGTGCAAGCCTGAGGCGCGTACTGGAAATATGCTTATGACTGTTATTAATTTACATTTAATTAAAACCTGAAAAAACCTCTGTGTTGAGTGATGTAAATAAATTTTACAATAGTTTGCATGCATATTATATTTAAAGTTGCTTAAAAACCAAGGAGTTTATAAGACTGGTTTATTCATTCTTTATTGTAGACATGTAGAACATATATGTGTTTGTGAATCAATGTCTGTAATGTGTGCTGTAGGTGTGAAACTTTCAGGAATCTTATCCAAGTTGTAGGTTTGTCAATATTGGTCAGTCGTATCGGAGGACCCGCGAATGAAACTGACCACAAACTCCATTAACTTAAGTGCATTATATTGCAATAATCAGCAATATGCTTTCATACAAATACATTTACTTTTTAATGTTTCATTATGTGTTGACAAATGACTTATTTGAATTTTTCATGATAAAACATGGCACTGAGTTGTTAAAAAAGAAATGTGTAGAGACTTGATGACGACTTGAGAGATTGCTTTATGATGTCAGGAACCGATGAATCAGCTTTTTGAACCAGTTGATGAGCCGATCTGTCCGAAAAGAACCGGTTCGCAGAAATCTTTGCATCACTACTGGAGACAAGAATCGGAATAAATTACCATCATCCAGTCCCATCCGGAAGCACGTATTAAACATATGATCACTCCAGCTCACCAGATGGAAGACACTCAGGAACTCCTCCACATATCGCTCCAAAGGCCTTCCATCCTGCTGGATGTTTAGAAGAACGTCCTCAGCCCAGTCCATCCTTTTCGTTGGTCCTGTCTTCTATCACGGGTTGCTGGGGAAAGAAGCTCGAAGGAGTATGAAGGAGGCAGATAGTCAAACGAACAGAGTCTTTAATAAATCCGTGTGGGAGAAATGGAGAATACAACCACATTTTAAACGACGGAGACAGGACAAACAAACTGAGGAAAGGCAGGGCTATAAATACTAAACCAAACGATGGACTAATAAGATAATTAATGAACACAGGTGGAAACTAATGAACTAATCAAGCAACAAAGGAAAACTAGGTCAAGGCAGGGAGAACAGAAACACAGAACATACACGTGACATATACTGTATATATATATATATATAAACAAAGGTTATTGAAGTGTGTTTTACAAGAAAACACTATTTCAGTCTTTCAATTTATTGATATTGACGTAATTATTTGTGATGTTTACTGGCAGTTTCTGAGTGAAAACTATTTCAAAGTAAATCATGTCCTGGTGTAGAAACAATTTCCAGTCAGAATTTGCTGGTAAATCTCACAATTAGTTGCAAACAAACGGCAAGTCTTTACATTAGATCCTTACATCTTGCTCTTTATTTATTAAAAATCCTTGAATATATTTAAAGAATGACACAAATGACTTCGGACAGTCATATGGAGGACGAGTTGCATCATTTCCATAACATTGAGGCAGGATGTGTGTGCTCGGTTAAATAGAACAGAGGCAGATTTTTATTGATATGCCTAATGAAAGAGTGCGGACGGATGGATGGATATATTTCATGCTTTGACGGACTGCCATTCCCGGAGACGAGGCTGAGGATCAGTGTCAGCTGGTGAATAATAGATGTTGTTTATGAGAGTATATATTCAATCTGACCCCAGAGGTTACCGACAGAACTGCAACACAACTCCCGCAGGAGGAGAGAGAGAGAAGGGGAGAGATAGAAGGGGAAAAGTGACAGCTGATGTTCGTTCAGGGACGCGATGGGTCATTTAGTGAGGAGGGACTCCATGATGAGCCATTAGTGACACGTCTCAACTAGTCTAATACACACACACACACAGCTATTAGTGATTAGTCAAATGTCTCTGTAAACATGAAATAAACACAAAGCTCTCAGTCATATAGTGCAACAACAACACATGTGCTGGTATGACCTGTAAGTGGGTCAATGACAAGGACGTCTGAGATAATGAGATGAAAATTCTGTTTTAAAATGCATGTGGACACAAAAAAAGGAAAAAGAAACGCAGTTGTCATATTCATGTCTCACATATTTTTGAAAACCTTTCATGATTTAATAACTCAATGTAAAGTGGTGTAACAATCAAGTAAAACGCAAAAAAGATAAAAAATGTCCTTAACATTATTTCGTATTTCTTTGAATGCATTTGTTCACATCTTAATCTTGATTTTAGTGTTTTTTTTTACTTATATTGAATATAAATATTGCATATGAATTTTGAAATTAAAATGTTTGCATTTTTTAAAGAATCATAAAACTTATAATTCATCATGTTTTGATTTGACTGCCTGAACCGAACCTTCGCCTGACCTTGCCTTAAAAGAAAAACACTTACTGACCTTGACACAGTGATGAGGATGTATGAGGGTCCTTTGTGTGATGTCATTTCCTGTTCTATGGTTTTCTTGTGAAATGACAAGAAGCATGGTTACATCACAGTGCTCTATCACTTCATAGCAGAGACATATTGAAGTCACTGCGTGTATGAAATGCACTTATATTTGTTAATGTTTTTATTTCATCAATAATTTCATTATTTCATATTAATATGTCCAGACAATAAATAAATAAATAATAACGTTGTCATTTAACCTGGTAAGTTCAGCACACAGCCATCTATCAGATGCATAATACTGACTAATTAATTAACTGACTATGCATACACCACACAAGATATGTCAAGTGACGGTTCACATGCTGTCAAATCTGACTGAGATAGAGAAGCATCAGTTTGATTGGCGTCTGCCAGCAGGTGTCCCTGTATCACCTTCCTCTGTGACAGCTGCACATCTGTATGGCTCAATTCTTTGTCCTATTTAAGGTTCATCAAGCTTTAAGTCTACACCACACCATCTACCAGCAGTTATGTAACTGTCTATGAGTATTTGCAAATTGCAAATTGTGAAGCACAGAAATTCATGCATGCACATGATGTGCAGACTAAAGCTAGCACTGACGCAAAAATCTTCTGAAAGTTGATGTATCTGTTAGTGTGCAGGCCTTCTTGACTATTTTTTCCTGCCAAAATTATCTCAGACGTTTGCAAATCTGACAAAACCCGCCTTCACAAGCGTATACGATGTATCTAAAAGACAGCCCATATACAGTATATATTCCAAAAAGACTGATTTCCTTTCGAAATTGGGTTTTTCTTCAGTCATTGTAATGAACTACATGCAATATATAAAACACATAGAAGTCTAAGAGTTCTGTTCTCATATAAAAACACTGATGTGGGATTTACTTTGAACATTTTTCTCTCAGAAGAAACAGCAAGTAACACACTGAATTAAAAAAGAAAGTCGGAAGTCTGAAATAGTGTTTTCTTTTAATATTTTATCATTATAACATTAACTTCCAAAAATCAATTTTTTTTACAGTGTAGAGATCTCTGTCAGTTGTTTCTCCTAGACATTAAATGAAAATGGAAACTTTTCAGATTTTTCTGCTGAGAAATCTCCAGAAATCTCACATGCATTTCTCAAAAAAAAAAAAAGTCTCAAAATGACAATTGACAGTTTATTTTTTCCGTTTTTATCATCTGTGCTATAGTATCCATATTCATGTTTTTATTAGGAGCACGTGTTGGAAAAACATCTAGGACAAAGTTGTTGCTCCGCTGAAACATAACTGAATGCTTCATTAAGTCTCTTGAGCTCTAGAAGAGTGATGTCTGAGCTATATATTTTCCTCTGAGGATAGCTGGGTAAATGTATGTGAGCTTTTTTTGTGAGATAAAGTAATATGACTCTGGATTGATAGAGGATTTGTGAGGGTAAGCAAATTCATAACACTCTCAGATCTGTTCATGACAATCATTTCCCTGCCTTCGGCCCTCTAGAGTCCCGCTATCAATGATAATCACACACTCATCATCATCATCATCATCATCTTCATCAAACAAACAAGCTCTGGGTCTCACAGTGGGCCACTCTAGACAGTATGGGCTGTCTGTCTGTCTGTTTTGCAGCTTACATCCAAGAAGCAGAAGTATGAGAAATTAACGAATCGTTACTAAATGTTAACTGTGGTTTCAGACTCTCAAATATGTCTGATAACAATGTGTGACTGATAATAGTGACGTTTAAAAATGACTCAGAATAAGGAACTGTCTGGCTTCTTAGGGTAAAACTTAGAGAATAAATAGAGATAGAATCTAGAGTGAAAGTGAAAATGAGAGAAGCCGTGAGAAATGTATGAAAACATGTCTTGAGTTAAGAATGCAGAAGTAAGGGACAGAAAATGAATGTGTGTGTGTGTGTGTGTGTGTGTGTGTACACACATATTAATGAGGGATATGTGATCACAGTTGTGCCTTGTTTAATAATTCACTTGTCTTGGGACAGTCCCGTTCTGAGCACATGTCCATTAGAGATGTCACACACCTTGTGTGCGAGAGCGCTGCTGTAATAGACCAAAGGTCACAGGTTAGCATAGCAGACACAGGACCTTTAACACTAATGTGCTCACACACTCTTGAAGCCATTTAGCACCGGTTAGAAATGGGCCCCAAAAGGTGCTCGCTCTCTCAGACACACGCATGTAGGCCTACATTTATATGCGAACAGATATGTGTTTTTTATATTGTGTTTAATGGCTTTTGTCTTTAATTGACAGGACAGTGGCGGGATGGAGAGAGAGCGATGGGATTTGAGCCTGCGTGTTGTGAGCACTTCCCACTGGGCCACAGCTCTGGCCAGCAATGTTTTATGGTCATCCTCAGCGGTTTACACTCTTTGATTGTTTATTCCAAGATTGCAGCTCCGAGGTAAAATTAAAATTTGCTTTGATGGTTCTGTTGATTGTTTTGAATTTAGCCGAGAGAAATATTGGTTTATATTCTACATATCAGGAAATGGCCATAATTAGTCCAAAGAAATACAGATTAATTTATTTGATTTAATTGTAGTAATGTTTTTTTTAAATAATTCATTCATTCATTACATATATTTATTTATTTGCGGCGTGAATGCTTGGAGTATGTCAGAAATAGAGCGGGACATCAGTTTACTGTCGGGAATTTGTTGTAACAATCCTTGCCACATCCAGTGTTGACAGAATCGCCCATTATAATGGGTACTGTTGTGTATAGTCGCATTGCGCCGCCCACTCCAGATCGCATCAGTGAAACATGGTTTGTTTGTTTTACTTTGCTACGGATTAATTTTTAAACAAGACAGTATGATGCAGGCTTTTCAGAGAGACTGAATGTAAACGATTATGCAGCGCTGAGTGACTAGAGTGGATCCATTAGTAATGTCGCAACACAGAAGTGTGAGGAAACGCGCTTTTACCACTATTGCATTGTCTGTTCCAGAACGTTTGAACGTTTTTAACCCAAATGATACATGTTGTTTTCAGAGTATGTCACAGCAGCGTCCATTTGTTATTTTAATAAAAGAAACTGTTAGCCGATCATCGCAGTGGGCGTTTACTTGCTCATCTTGAATGCGCCCGCCTATAAAAACAGACCGTTCTGCAGAGAGGCCCAAAAACAGGATAGAAAATAGCCTATTAATTCTAAATTATGATGGTTTTTTTTTTATGTAAAATCACTCTAACATTATAAGTGAACCGCAGAGAACATTATAAAATAATTTAAAAAAGCAGTTCATGACCCCTTTAATTAATTAGAAATATGTATTTATTTATTGGTTTATTTGCCGTAATTAAATTAGTCTATTATGAAGTTGTGTTTCCCCTTCAGGAACTCGAGCTGCGTCTAGATTCGCTTTGGGAACGCCCTTGCGTGACCGCGTTCTGAAGCACGTGTCAAATCAGTCCAATGGAGCAGCGATACGTCACGAGCAGGGTGACGTAAGCACCAGAAAGTATAAAAGCGCATCCAGCAGAGCACAAACCAGCTTCTGCTCTTCAGTAGCGCTGGTGTATGTGTCTGTCTATTTACTGTTGTCTGTCCGCACAAGCATATATAAAAAACAATCATGAAAAAGTCTATGGCGAGCGAACGGCATTACAAACGCTGTGTTCCTCCCTGCCCACGATCTAGGTTACGTATGTAACCATGGTTCCCCGAGGGAACGAGACGCTGCGTCTCTTTGCCATACTCCCTGCATCCCTGCAGGCGCTACTTCATCGAAGCTGGTTTGCGCTCTGCTGGATGCGCTTTTATACTTTCTGGTGCTTACGTCACCCTGCTCGTGACGTCTCGCTGCTCCATTGGACTGATTTGACACGTGCTTCAGAACGCGGTCACGCAATGGCGTTCCCAAAGCGAATCTAGACGCAGCGTCTCGTTCCCTCGGGGAACCATGGTTACATACGTAACCTAGAGACGTTTGTCACCAAAATGCACTTTGAATCTTTTCAGTGTATTGTTTGAACAAGCTCACAAAACCATTCTGAATGATTCAAGAACGTTTAATAGCGAGACATGTTAGAAACAAAATGTGCTGGGAATACTTAATTGTATGACAATTCATCAAATGACATATAAAGCAGTTGGTTTTAATAAATAGCATTTATTTAGTCATGCAAAAACTTTTTCAGTTGAGAAATGTAAATTAATTGTAGTTTTACTATTTGTAAATGCAAATTATTTTTCAGTTTTGAACTCACTTTATTGTTTTATGAGCCAAATCGTAGCTGCAGTAAACCAAACTGGGACATGATTTTACATTAAAGGGGTCATATGATGCCCATTTTCCACAAGTTGATATGACTCTTTAGGGTCTTAATGAAAAGTCTGTAACATAGTTTGGTTAAAATTTCTCAATGGTAGTGTAAAAACACCTGATTTTTATCATTATAGGGTGGTTGTGTACACACTGCCAACACACATTTCAGTTCAAACAACTTGTAAAAGTGCATGTAGCATCCCATGACCCCTTTAAACATGCTTATTAATAAAAGTTAATTGAAAAACAGCAATTGAATTGGCGAAGCTAACCAGCCAATCTTTGACTCCCTGTTTGCTGTGGTTGAGCTGATGGTGACCTCTGACCTATGACTCCTAGAGTTGAAGAATTTAAATGCGCGGCACAGATGATACATTATGTGAGAGTGTATGTGTGAGAGAGAGTTAGATAAGGCAGTTATGTATAACTCTCACTCTCGCTCTCTTTTCCTCTTCAGGGCCATCAAATGTTACTGTGACATCTGATACCACTTGATTGGGCCGAGGGCTGTCTGACCCACTGCCTGTCAGCAATTACCTCACGTTAAAAAATCCCCCTCGAGTTGCAAATTCAATCAGGCAGGGCTATCATTGCCAGCCCTGTCTCCAAACTACAGAGCTGTAAACCTGATTACAGCGCCAACCTCTCTAAGAATCAGATCTCTTACCCGGTTGATCAATATCTGAATATGTCTACAGGCGGCCCTGGAACTCCAAAATGTCTTCTGGGCTCCTCAGACGGGACAATAAAGTCTTTAGATCAGTACGGGAGAGAAAAAAGAAAGCTGCAAAATGATCTAGAGCTCATGATGAACTGCAAAAGACAGGAGAACGAGTTTAGTTGATGGTTCAGAACATCTAAAGCTAGCAAATTATGGGGAAATTGTTCAATGGCTTCTAATGTTTCTTTTACAGATTTAATCGAGTAGGTCTACATGCACAACGTTCATGTAAAATGAATGATGTGTAAATGTGCGTGATTTTTTAATCTCAGGATTTCCTTGGTACGGTGCATTTGTGGGCAGTGAATGGTCATTTTCAACATGATGATGGAGGAAGTGGTCATAATGGTGGTCGTAAGACTCTGTGCTAAGTCACAAATGGGATTGACAGGTATTTTTATGTGTGACTGATGTCTATCATGCATTTCCTGGAAAGAGAGTGACTGGTAATATTAATAATGCGGTAACATTTGTATGTGATAAATGGATACGTACAAAATGAATGGCGTAGAGTTTAACTATTAATGTGAGTGCATCTACACAAGTACACACACCCCTATCTATATACACCATGCTTATAGATGCTTTTCTTATGGTGTGTGTGTGTGTGTTTGATGAGTCTATGGAGTGTGTGGTCAGCGCTGGACTCAGTGGTTTGGGTTTGACCACGTTGGCTCTCAACCGTTGGCTGTCTCTTCTACCTGATAAAAATGGGCATTATCATTTGTTAAGTGCCCTCTTTGCCTCTGGCCAATAACTCTTAATGCAGCCTGTGGTCACTCTGAGCGATCGGGGGGTAAAATATTCATCGCTTAGAAGTGGTGGTTTTCCTTTGGCCAGGTCTAAAAGCTTGAACTGGTTTTGTGTCTTTTAACCAGGCCTCTAAAACTCGGTCGCTGAGGGATTGGTGCAGTCAGCAGTAATGATCACTGCACTCAGATGTAATGATCACTGCAGTTAGTGGTAATAATCACTGCAATTAAGAATATGATCACTGAAAACAATTAATGCAGTCAGATGCAATAATCACTGAATCAAAAGTAATGGTCACTGCAGTCAGAAATAATGATCATTGCTGCCAGAAATTACTGTCAATGCAGCCAGACATAATAATAAGGAGCGGTCACTGCAGTCAGACGTTATAATCACTGTGATCAGATGTTATAATCACCGCAAGTCAAAAGTAACGGAGAACGAAACGGTATATCCTATGCAATGTTTCCTCTCAACAAATTGATCTTGTTTTAAAGATGTTTAGATAGTTTTACTGTATAACAATGTAAAATAGTGAGTTAAAAAAAAGTTGTGTCTGCAACTCTCTTCCAGTGTATGCATGGTATGAGGCATCAATGCCCAACATCTTGCGCAACATAGCATTCAAATCCACTCCCAAATCTACCCTTTCTTTCTCTTGTTTTTAATTCAGTCATTGCAGTGAGATGTTCTAATCACTGTATTCTGAAGTAAGAAGTAATGATCATTGCAGTTAGAAGTATCAGTCCCTGCACACAAAAGTAATGATAGTTGCAGTCAGACATAACGGTCACTGCAGTCAGCAGTAACAGTCGTTCCAGTCAGATGTAATAATCTCTACAGTTAGAAAGTAAAGGTAACTGCAGTTAGATGTTATAATCACTGCAGTCAGAAGGAACGGTCACTGCAGTCAGATGTTATAATCACTGTGGTCAGATGTTACAATCACTGCAGTCAGATGTTATAATCACTACAGTCAGAAGGAACGGTCACTGCAGTCAGATGTTATAATCACTCACTGCAGTCAAAAGTGACTTCACTGCGGTCAGATGTTATAATTACTGCAGTCAGAAGTAACAGTCACTGCAGTCAGACGTTATAATCACTGTGGTCAGATGTTGTAATCCCTGCAGTCAAAAGTGATGGTCACTGAAGTCAGATGTTATTATTACTGCAGTCAGAAGAGTCCCTGCAGTCAGACATTATATTCACTGTGGTCAGATGTTATAATTACTGCAGTCAGAAGTAACGGTCACTGTAGTCAGACGTTATAATCACTGTGGTCAGATGTTATAATCCCTGCAGTCAAAAGTGATGGTCACTGAAGTCAGATTTTATTATTACTGCAGTCAGAGGAGTCCCTGCAGTCAGACATTATATTCACTGCGGTCAGATGTTATAATCACTGCAGTCAGAAGGAACGGTCACTGCAGTCAGATGTTATAATTACTGCAGTCAGACGTTATAATCACTGTGGTCAGAAGTAACGGTCACTGCAGTCAGATGTTATTATCACTGCAGTCAGAAGTAATGGTCACTGCAGTCAGATGTTATAATTACTGCAGTCAGACGTTATAATCACTGTGGTCAGAAGTAACGGTCACTGCAGTCATACGTTATAATCACTGTGGTCAGATGTTATAATTACTGCAGTCAGAAGTAACGGTCACTGCAGTCATACGTTATAATCACTGTGGTCAGATGTTATAATTACTGCAGTCAGAAGTAACGGTCACTGCAGTCAGACGTTATAATCACCGTGGTCCGATGTTGTCAGACGTTATAATCACTGTGGTCAGATGTTATAATCACTGCAGTCAGAAGGAACGGTCACTGCAGTCAGATGTTATAATCACTGCGGTCAGAAGTAATGGTCACTGCAGTCAGATATTATAATCACTGTGGTCAGATGTTATAATTACTGCAGTCAGAAGTAACGGTCACTGCAGTCAGACGTTATAATCACTGTGGTCAGATGTTATAATTACTGCAGTCAGAAGTAACGGTCACTGCAGTCAGACGTTATAATCACTGTGGTCAGATGTTATAATTACTGCAGTCAGAAGTAACGGTCACTGCAGTCAGACGTTATAATCACTGTGGTCAGATGTTATAATTACTGCAGTCAGAAGTAACGGTCACTGCAGTCAGACGTTATAATCACTGTGGTCAGATGTTATAATTACTGCAGTCAGAAGTAACGGTCACTGCAGTCAGATGTTATAATTATTGCAGTCAGACGTAACGGTCACTGCAGTCAGATGTTATAATCACTGCAGTCAGATGTAATAATCACTGCAGTAGGGCTGCACAATAAATCGCATGCGATATTTAACGTGCATCTTGTCAGTAAAGCCATTCTGTAATCAGCGGTAAATCTCCATCACGTGCGGGCTTTCACATGGAGCAACATTAATTACACAGAGCCGTTGTTCACCGACAAGCTGCGCTAAAAATTGCGCAAAATATGATCGTGGTTTTGCGCAGCTTGTCAGTGAACAACGGCTCTGTGTAGTTAATGCTGCTCAATGTGAAAGCCCGCAGGTGATGGAGATTTACCGCTGATTAAAGAACCGGCTTTACTGACAAGATGCGCGTTAAATATCGCATGCGATTTATCGGGCAGCCCTACACTGCAGTCTGTAGTAATGTTTCTTGATCAGACTTATTCAAATGCTTGTACTGATTATTACCTGGTCTGTTTCTGTATAGTCAAATTGAGTCAATGGAATAAAGTACCAAACTCACTGGTGTTTATTAATAATCAGAGAGCTGGTGGTTTTTACAGAGGTCTGAATATTTAATTTGTTTCATGTGTTCAAAGATATACCCGAGTCAAATGTCTGGATGCACTAATATACTTATTCTGTGTGTCTTTTGATTTGAAAACATTTTGATCTAAAAGCTTATGCTTAAACGCTTGAAATCAAGTTAAAATTTTGCTTGTGTAGAAATTTCTAAGACTAAAAAGGTAATAAATGTAGTTTGCTATTATTCTAAAATGTGGGGAATGATAATCAATGCGTAGGTGTGTCAGCCTTTTGACTGGTGGTGTTACCACCATACGATCTGCATCGTTTAGATAAATGAGCTACTACATTGCTTAAATGACAAGCAAGTCGTGCGCAAATACAGAATCCTGCTGATGTGGGACATTCCTGCAAGGCACGTACCACAGATGAGTTTCTTTTACCTGTCATTCTTTTTATATGTCATGTTGCTACACTCTGATTCATATCTAGATCTGCTTGCAGAGTGCAGCACGTTTCAGAAGGTCCCCCGACCCCTCTGCGAGCACGCTGCTCTCTCTGGGTTTTTCCAGCATAGAGTGCTGCTAAACCACAGGTCACATGAGAGCAGGCTGACCTTTAGAGAGGCCCGCTCAGTGTGTCACTCAACTTGCTGCTGATGGGAACACAATGATGAGTGAAAATGGAAATCAATCTGTGTGGTTTGTAGAACGTCAGAAGAATTGGGGCCGTTACTGATAAGTGCAGTTTGGAGTTTGACATAATAATTATGTGCACTTTGAAAAGGAAGAATATCAAAAATGCAGATATGTTTTTTTGTCTCTAAAATGCTCATCTCAAAATTGATAAGAAGCATTTTGAATAAATAAATGCATGTCTAGTGCTCATATTTTGTTTTTTTTAAAGCAATGTTGCACCCAAAAATTACATTTCATTATGCATCGTCATGTTTCAAACTTGTATGCTACTTTCTTCTGTAGAATACAAAAATGGAAGATTTTTGAAAAATTGTCATGACACTTCATGCAGCTCTCAAATTTACAAAAAAAAACAAAACAGAATATTATTTTTACTGAATAACTAGACAAAATACTGAATACAACATGTAATTTGTGTGTGCAGCTGTCTTCCCTTGTATGCACGGTCTTGTTTATTCATTCTGTTCTTCTCTGGCCCACCCATTCTATCTCTTTTTCCTTCTCTTCTTCTCATCTGTCTGTTTGCCATGGCTCTTACTGGGATGTACTGTAGGCAGTGGTTTTTGTCCTTTCACTTCAGGCCTCAAATCATATCTGTAGGGCTTGCAGGCGTCACACCGCCGGATCTGCCTGTGTGCAGCCAGACCCTGGTGGCATATTCGGTCAGCCGTGCTGGCTCAGCCTGCGCCAGTTGTGGCAGGTGTGACCTCAGCCAGCGTGGTGGAGAGGGAAACTACAGGCTGCACACCACACTGCCATTATCACATACTGCACCTCGCCACACGCAGCACTCCAGATGGAGATCTATAGAAAATGGTGTTTAAACATCTCAGGGTGATATTTTTTTCCACTCTAAAGCCACCACTGTTCTCTATAGTGCAGGGGTTATTTTTCGCCTCTCAGGATGCAGATGTGTTAACTAAGAATTGTCTGTCATTGTGGTTTTTATAGTTAAATGAGAGTTTGAAACATACATGCTGAAAATAAAAACAACTTAAACTAGCCTAAAGTGGTTTGCTTGTCTAGGCTAGTTTAGCTGGTCTCCCAGTTTGACCTGCAGCCCTTTAAAACCACCAAAACAGATCAGCCTAACCAGTCTGGCCAAGCTGGGTGACCACTGAACCACCTTCTGTAAGTATATACAGTCTTAAAATCTCTAAGGATTTTTAAATCACCATGAAATAAAAATGGACAATTCATATTTTTTTTTTGTTATTGAAATTCTGCAGTGTTTATTATAAATGATTTATCTATTCATAGCATCATTATTATTATATTTTCAAATAAATTACCACTCTACATTTTTTTTTCTTGTGCAAGAAGCTGTTTGACTGTTATATACGTCACAGTTAGGAAGAAAACATTACAACTTCCGTTTCATGATGACTTTCACAATTATTCGTTTCACAATAGCATGTCTCTAAGCTAATAATGTGAAACACTAATACAAAGGGGGGAAAATATGGAGTTAAATAGTTCATCATTAGATACATTTTTTTGGAAAGAGACATAACGTGAAAGCAGAGACACTTCTTTCGGCTTCGTTGGAAGGACAGAAGACAGGCAGCATCTGTGTATGAAATTCCATCTCAGGTTTAATATACATTGAGTCTATGAAACTCAGTCCGAGGCAGACTACCTCCAGCCAGGCCGCAGTGGTCAGGCCGCGGGCAGGATAACCCTCTCTCTCCCTCTGTTTTAAAATTTGATAAAGATCAATTGTCATTAGTTTCTCATAACTCGGGAAACTGAGCCCAGACTCTGGAAACCTCAGCTTGAGCTCACTATCAGCAGGTCAAAGCCATTAAAACCTCAATGGTGGTTCATATTTATATACCGAAACCTCTATGTTAGCATCACGTTAATTCTGATATTAGTTATTTGTACATATATTTCCATGCAGTCTAAATCTCACTCCAATAGTGAGATCTTTTAGTGGCTTTAGTGGCTTTTAGTTCATGTCTGGCATTTTACTTTTATTTATATATTACTATTTTAATTTAGCATTTATTTTTTATTTTCAGTTTTCATTTGAATTCTTGTAAACATTTTATTTATTTACTTTTGTTATGTGCATTTGTATTAGTTTTTGTTGTTAAAATGTGTTTAATTTAAGTTTAGTAACAGTAGTTTTTATTTATTTCAGTTTTTTAAAGTTTTCTGGTTAAGTTCTGTCTCATATTTATATTTTATAATATTAATATTTTAATATAGGTTAGCAATAGCAACATTAGTCTGCTAGCTTTGAGGTAATCTGTTTGCTAGTTTATGTCTAAAAAAATCATTAAAAAAAAAAAAAATTCATTTTAGCTATAAATTTTAAAATCCCAGAAAACCAGACCAAACTCATCTTATTCTTGTTATTTCCCCAATAAAAATTTACTTTACTCATACGCCTTTTTTACTTCCTTTAACCGGCAGTCTGCAGACACAGAATTGTGGGATATCGAAAGCATGAAGGAAGCATCTGCCCCACATTGTCCACAACAAAAATTAGGTTACCTCATTTATCCAAAAGTAAGTCTTATTTTAAATCACTTCAAGTCATCTTGAGGCCCCCTGTTTGAGAACTGCTGTATTACTGTCATGGTTAAGTTTATAGTTTGGCTAAGGGATTGGACTCTAGGTTTAGATTGAAATTGTTCATTTGTGTACAACCCACAAATTTCTTTTCATCGTTTTGTATGAATTATTGCAGCTTCTCAAGGTTGGCTTGGCTTGGCCGCAGCCTTTGTTTCCCAATGGGACGATCAAAATCCTGTGGATCTTGACTTCTGAAAGTCAGCCTATCAGATCAGACTTTACCATATTAGTGTGCGATTGGCATCAGACAATCCGTGAACCAGTCGTGGGATGATCTGTGGGTGAATCTACAGTAATGCCCACCACTGTGGTGAGGAAAGGTGCTCTTGTTGGTTAACGGAGGAAGGGTGCGGCCCAAACCACCTCTAAACTTACTTCTCATCATGTTCAGTGGTTGTTTTTATGTCGTGCCGTAAGTCTTTTATGGTTAGCAAATGCAATCCCTGTTACTCTTATCTCTGAGTGTTCGAAAACCTGCCTCACCTTGGTTTGTGGCACTTACCCTCAGTAACAGCAGGCTTTCCACATCTCTGTAAGCACACCGAAACCTCATCACAAAGATGAAGTAAAGGGCCTCTGTTTCTTCCTCGTATGGTGAACGAAATCGCTGAGAGGAGAGTGGCTTTTGACAACCCGAGTTGCAGCCACTACACCGTCTTGAATCTGTCGAATGGTCACCACAGGCCTCATCTGCTGGAGCGTGTGGCAAACAGCTGTAGATTCATAAAGCTGGGATCGGGTTATTGTGGGTGATATCACTGATACCATCTTGCCACTTGTGAAATAACAGCATCTATTTCTCAATACCATCTGTCTGAAAACAGCACACCTAGACACGACCTCAGCTTTGGGGTTAAAACTCTTCTTTTTCTTCACCCAGGCTGTAGCGCTCAGATGTCATCCAGTTTAAGCTGCATCAAAAAACATTGTGCTAGGTTTGACATTGATGCTGCACGCTATGACAGAGAGCAAGATTTGTAGCACATATTGACTTGTCTTTTTTTATTTTACTGAGTAAGGATGCATTAAAGGTAGGGTAGGTGATTTCGGAGAGGCTAACAATAGCAAGATAGCATTGAAAGCATAAGAATCCCACTCTCCCTGCAAATCAGTCTCCAAAGCCACACCTCCTTCAAAACACATGAACGCTCAAAGGCAGACCAGAGGCTAAGCAGCGACATGATGAGAGACGGCGTTGGTAAAGGGTTGAATGCTACGCTGTCAGATTACCTCATGTCTCATTCACCAGTGGGAAAACATTACAGTACAAAGTGCATAATGTTACAATAATAGCACCTCCATTCTCGCTCGGTCTGCAATAGCGTACTGGAAAGCGCTGATGACGTATCATGTCTGCGTAAACAGGGTGTGTGAAGGTATGCAAATATATACATTGACAGGCAGGTAGGACAGCCTATTTTAGCCCTCGGACCGAGGAATATGATTGGACGAACATATTATGGGCCTACGCCTCCACAGACTATATAAATACATATAAATAGACCATTTAACTTAATGATTGCTGTCGGGATTTGAAGAGACTTTCAACCAGCGTAAAAAAAAAGGTTTTGAACCAAATCACCTACTCTGCCTTTAAATTGAAGGTATGCAAATATATACATTGACAGGCAGGTAGGACAGCCTATTTTAGCCCTCGGACCGAGGAATATGATTGGACGAACATATTATGGGCCTACGCCTTCCACAGACTATATAAATACATATAAATAGACCATTTAACTTAATGATTGCTGTCGGGATTTGAAGAGATTTTCAACCAGCGTAAAAAAAAAATCACCTACTCTGCCTTTAAATTTAAAGTGACAGTAAAGACAATTATAATCTCATAGAAGATTTCTGTTTCAAATAAATGCTGCTCTTTTAAATGTTCTATTCATCAACGAATTAAAAAGAAAAAAAAAAGTATCAGTTTCCACAAAAACAAAAAACAAATTAGGTGGCACAACTGATTTCAACATTGATAATATTCAGAAATGTTTCTTGAAAAGCAAATCAGCATATTAGAATGATTTCTGAAGGATCACGTGACACTGAAGACTAGAGTAATGGTGCTGAAAATTCAGCATTGTGTCACAGAAATAAATTACATTTTAAAATATATTCAAATAGAAAACTGTTATTTTAAATTGTAATAATATTTCACAATATTACTGTTTTACTGTATTTTGTAATCAAATAAATGCAGCCTTGGTGAGTATGATAGACTTCTTTGAAAAACATTTAAAAATCTTACCAGCACTAAACTTATGAACGATAGTGTAACTATTTTTTATTTTTTTTTGTATAGAAAGTGAATGTATATATCTATCCCAAAAAATCCACAAACAGATCTGCAAAGGTGCTCTAAAATCACCTGAAAAGGAAAATATTTTGAACACTAATCTCAGCATTATCAGTTCCTTGAGAATGGTACAAGGAAGTGGATATGGAAATTCTCAGGATTTCCCAGCACAAGTCAGCAGATCAGTGTTTGGCCACAAGAGAAGCTCAGACTGAGTCATAGTGGCCTTCCATCTCATAAAACTACACTGTAAGAAACAGATTTGCTTTAAATTACTTTTGCGATTTCGATTTATCCTTTCTTAGTTTCATATAGACTTAAAGTCATAACTAATCCTCCAGTCCTGTCATGACCTGTCCTGTCTATGGTGAAGTGTGGTATCACAGGGCAGGAAGGTGACTGGTCTGTGGTGGGAGCTCTGGTTTCTTCAGATGACATTCAACTAGTACTAGTGCAATAATAATAGTATCATTTGGCTTGATTCTGATTTGCTGTTGGCATGATTCTGCAAAATGATGTTTTAAGCTTTACTCTTTTTTTATGGTCTGTTTTGTCTGATGTATAAGAGTAAATCTCTTGATAATTAAAATTCGGTTATTATTTACTCCAGGGTTCCCACACTTTTTGGCCTCCATGACCTTTCCAGTTGTGTGTGTTCAACAGACCTTAACCAGGTTATATGCCATACTGAATTTAACACATGAGGCTGTGAGGGATAGACTTCATCTATCATTCGTAATTATAATGGCACAAACTGTATAAAGGTCCTAGATCATGTAATTTAAACAACTTTCAAAACTGTTTTATGGAGTTTGTTTACTGAAATTTTGTTTCATCAGCTGAACAACAAACAGCAGTACAATCCATTTGATGCACTATAAAGTACATGCTACCCTGACAAAGGTCTATGGATAAGGATTTAGTTTACCTATATGCATTTGGCAGACACTTTTATGCAAAGTGACTTACATTGCATTCAAGATATACTTTTGATCAGTTCATGCATTCCATGGGAATCAAACCCATGACCTTGCCATTGCTGGTGCCACATTTCACTTTTTGAGCAACAGGAATTTCAAATCTTTCTGATGCAAAGTGATTCACTAATGAAGCATTCAGAACAACTCATGAACCACTTCCACGCTGAACATCTGACTGTCCCCCCCTTCTGTGAGAGAAGTCTGAAAACCACGGCAATGGCCATCAAAAAACCAACAACTTCCTCTGTCGCCTGCTCACTTCCTGTTTCTGCGTCTGAGGGCCCAACGGTGCAGTGATGATTAGCCGGGCCTTTGCGTGACAATCAAGCAGCCAGACGCACTTAGTTTCCCCCATTCAGACCGGAAGCAGCACTATTGCAACGGTAAACTGTTTCTCACTTCTGCTGCGGCAATCACACGCGCTATCTGAACGTCTTATAAAATGTGTATTGTTTGCTTCTTATTTTTGCAGAATCATCTGTGAAATCTGTCTGTGCCCTTTCAAAAACAGGAAGTGTGACTGAGATCTGATAAAGACCCTCTCAATTTCATCCAGATCACATGGGCATCAGTCATCAGGTGTCTCATTGAGTATTTACTGTCCTCTGATTTCTCATCGTTCCAGGATTCACTTGCATTGAAGATAAACATGGTTTGTGTCAATTGCAATTTGTTGTGGCTAGCAACATATTGGCTACTGAGAGCACAAAACCATCAAATTAGCATAAAATAAAATTATATATACATACATATATATACAGTATATATATATATATACAACCAATCAAGACTTACAGGGTCAGTAAGAATTTAATTTTATCTTTTATCAGATGAAAAACAGTAAAAACATTAACGTTGTAACAAATTATTAAAATTTTTAATGTAATTGTAACACTGAATCAAGCCATATATATATATACAGTATATATATATATATATATATATATAATAACTCATATTTGCAAATGCATGGTTACATTTGAATAATGCATTTACATTTGCAAACTGCATGACATTAACACTGGGCTGGATGGGGTTTATGGTAATACTTTAAATTTAAATGTTTGGTACACAATGTTGGTTCTGTGTTGGGCTGCCGTTTAATGTCTGCTGTAGAATCTGGATCTTGAAGTAAAACTAGTTAAACCATTGCACTGAAAAATTATTGGTGAAACAATTTTCACTCAGATATTGCTAGTTAATTTCACAAAAACTTATAAAGAAACAGTTTTTGCAAATTGATGCTTTTTATCCCACAATTATGAGAAAAAAATAATTGCGAGATATGAACACAGAATTTTATGAAGTAAACTTTGAATTATGAGAATTATAACTCTGAGTTATAATAATTCTGAGAAGAAATATCCAAATTGTGAAATACAAACGATAAAAAGTCACAATTACCATTTTTATTTTTTAATGCATGATGAAAAAAAAATGGATAATGGGTTGTAAATCCAGAATTCTGAGAAAAAAGTCTGAATTCTGAGTTTATATCTACAGTGTTTCCAAGTCTGCGGTTTTCCCACAGAATTGACCCTTCGCTGGAAGTTTGATTGACAGGTGATCTGACCAATCATAACACCGAATCACGGTTTGTCCATTTTTGTCCGACAAACAAACCAGACAGGAGAGTAGATTAATGTTGGTGGACTTGAACTTAAAAAATGGTGGATTGACGTCTTTCCGTGGTTGAAACAAGATACCTTCTGATGTTCATTCATGTTTATTTTGTGCTATAACTAGTAAAGAGAAAGTGATGATCAGTTCACGTGTCGCTTGAACTGAGGTGCTACAGCGATCTGTCACAACACATTAAAGAGCCACAAAACGTCATTTATTGTTTGAATTTCATAAATGAACCAATTTTAAAGCTGAGACTTTGATTTATACGTAAAGTAACCTGCTCTGTCTTGTCTGTCGGCGTGTTGTCAGTGTCCTCTTTGCTCTGCGATGTAATTTTCACTGAACATGCGGTGTGGATTGTCGGACATAGCAACAGTAACAAAGGGGGGCTGGTCTCTGCGAAGTGTCAATTGGGCTACTTTTATACTATTGCCGAAGGCTGTTTTCTTAGTCCACAGGAAGAAAAAAAAAAGAAAAGAAAACACCGCCACCAAACCCCTCCCTCCCGGACCAATGTTCCCTCTAATTTTTTTTCTTGCTGAGCAAAACTTTTCTCTATTGTGCGGACATTTTCGGCCACTTGAGCAAAAACATTCTTTATACCAGACCTGTACAGTGCGCACACACACAAAAATGTGTGTAACTTTTAACTTTAATGTGCTATTAATATTTGATTTGACCCTTGACCACATTTTAGGTTATCTGAGAAAACATTTTTTACAGTGCTGTTACCAAGAAATTCTATTACTTTTTTTTTTTAAAGAACAGAACAGTTCAATTCTTTGTTATAATATTATATAATATAATATTATATAATGTCTCATAAAAAAATGAAGCAGATATTGCTCAGGAATTCACTTTTTGAGGTCAATTTTTTATTAGGTTTATAATATAATATAATATAAAAACAAACTGAAGCATTTAAACATAGAATAGAATAGAACAGAAAACAAATTGAAGTATTTAAACAGATCTGTAAACTAAATATTTTCAAAAACGTAAACCTATAAATTCTTATATAGTTATCTAAGTAGAGTTTAGAGTAGTAGAGTTTGCACTTTACTACGCCTGTGTGTGACTGTAAATGTCTGGGAGTTTTGTTACCGCTCATCATCCGCTGCATGCTCTTTAAAACATTTTCCTCCCTCCTTTGTCCTCCTCCTCCCCCTCCTTCATCAACTCTAACAGCTGACAACTTTGCCACATTCTTCATTAATAAAATAAAACCATCAGTGCACAATTTTCCACACCACAATCTGTCAAGCACATCTTACCAACAAGCATACACTTGTTCACATCCTTCTCTTCACTCTCTGAGGCAGAAGTCTCCAAACTCATCCTTTCTAATCATCCTATTACTTGCCCGCTTGATCCTATTCCATCTCATCTCCTTCAAACCATTTCTCCTGTAGTTGTACCTGCACTCACTCACATCATTAACATATCCCTTCACACTGGTGTTTTTCCCTCAACATTTAGACAGGCTCATATAACCCCTCTAATTAAGAAACCCACCCTTAACCCATCTTTTTTAGAGAACTACAGACCGGTTTCACTTCTTCCTTTCATTGCAAAAACACTTGAACGAGCTGTGTTCAACCAAGTCTCTGCCTTTCTCACACAGAACAACCTCCTCGACAGCAACCAGTCAGTGTTTCAGAAGTGGACATTCAACCGAGACTGCCTTGCTCTCAGTTGTTGAAGCCCTAAGACTGGCAAGAGCGGATTCCAAATCTTCCAATACTTATCTTGCTGGATCTGTCCGCTGCTTTTGACACGGTTAACCACCAGATCCTCCTGTCAACCTTACTGGCAAAAGGCATCTCAGGAACCGCACTCCAGTGGTTTGAGTCTTACCTCTCAGATAGGTCCTTCAAAGTATCTTGGAGAGGTGAGGTGTCCAAGTCGCAACATCTAACTACT
>NW_015552799.1:237302-237514 GCF_001515605.1 Sinocyclocheilus anshuiensis | reverse complement strand
CTGTCTACATGGCATCACTAGGTTCTGTCATTCAGAAACATGGCTTTTCATATCACTGCTATGCTGATGACACTGATGACACAACTCTACCTCTCATTCCATCCTGATTATCCGACGATAGCTGCTCTCATCTCAGTTTGTCTAACAGACATTTCTTGCTGGATGAAGGACCATCACCTTCAATCAGCCCTTCCAAAACAGAAATGCTTGTG
>NW_015552799.1:235800-236170 GCF_001515605.1 Sinocyclocheilus anshuiensis | reverse complement strand
CTGATGATAGCTGCTCGCATCTCAGCTTGTCTAACAGACATTTCTTGCTGGATGAAGGACCATCACCTTCAACTCAACCTTGCCAAGACAGAACTGCTTGTGGTTCCATCAAACCCATAGTTTCATCACAATTTCACCATCCAGTTAGGCACACCAACCATAATTTCTTCAAAAACTGCCAGAAATCTTGGAGTTATGATAGATGATCAGCGGACTTTCTCAGACCACATTGCTAAAACTGCCCGGTCCTGCTGATTTGCTTAAAGAAGATCAGGCCCTTTCTTTCGGAACATGCTTCAAAACTCCTTGTTCAAGCTCTTGTTCTGTCCAGGCTGGACTATTGCAATGCTCTCTTGGCAGGTCTTCCAAC
>NW_015552799.1:235052-235361 GCF_001515605.1 Sinocyclocheilus anshuiensis | reverse complement strand
ATCACCTTCAACTCAACCTTGCCAAGACAGAACTGCTTGTGGTTCCATCAAACCCATAGTTTCATCACAATTTCACCATCCAGTTAGGCACACCAACCATAATTTCTTCAAAAACTGCCAGAAATCTTGGAGTTATGATAGATGATCAGCGGACTTTCTCAGACCACATTGCTAAAACTGCCCGGTCCTGCTGATTTGCTTAAAGAAGATCAGGCCCTTTCTTTCGGAACATGCTTCAAAACTCCTTGTTCAAGCTCTTGTTCTGTCCAGGCTGGACTATTGCAATGCTCTCTTGGCAGGTCTTCCAAC
>NW_015552799.1:233420-234746 GCF_001515605.1 Sinocyclocheilus anshuiensis | reverse complement strand
GCGCAGCAAAGCCACAGAGGAATAAAAATAAAAAACTGTATTGGCAGCTCATTGCTCCTCTGAAAACAGCAAATGCTCCAGAACCTTTTCACAACCAGCTCGAGGAGACAGAAATAACTTCCATTCACAGAAAAGAGAACAGAAAGTTTGCATTCAGGGAGCTGGCGGTTATGCAGAATCATCAACTAAAGATGTCAGTGATTATGCAGACCAATCAAATAAAGGCTGCAAACAGCATGCAGTGAGATTCACAGCTGACACTGTTCTCACGCCACACGTCAGTTTTGCACGCAGAGAAAAGAGCCCTCAGTTAAAACTGTAATAATATGATATTAGCAAATCAGATTTGGCAACTCTTCAGTGTGTGTTTGTGTTTATCTGGAGAGCATCGACAGTTCCTAGTTCGGGTTTTTGTACCGTTGAGCACAGTGTAGCCAATCACAGACATATCTGTTGATTTCTCAAACACCTCTGATTGCGATCCTCTCATTGAAACAATGTACACACGATATAAATGAGATTCACTGCACAGTGTAGGGAGCTTCTTGGTTATAATGGAGATCAACACGATGTTTGCGGTTTCTGTTTGTGTCTTGGGTGTGTAAAAGACATTCTGAGAAATACTGGATAAAAGTGCATTAACGTGTCCTTCGTATAACAAAAATGTCTCTACAATGCTTGACATTGGTCGCAATCTGCATTGTGTTCATCTCCACAGAAGCTGTTTCAGGGTTTTTTTTGGGCGTTTTTTTTTGGCAATTACAGGGATCATTTATCCCTGTTTATCAATTTAAGTTATCTCTATTTATCAATCTGCACTGGCTACCAATAGCTGCATTGCCTACAAAACCACCACTGGCTCTGCACCCCTTTACCTAAATTCATTACTTCAGACGTATGTGCCTCTAGAAGCTTGCGTTCTTCAAGTGAACGTCGCTTTATTGTGCCATCCCAAAGAGGCACAAAATCACTTTCACGGACTTTTAAATTAACTGTTCCCTCCTGGTGGAATGACCTGCCCAGCTCAGTCAGAGCAGCTGAGTCCTTAGCCATCTTCAAGAATCAGCTAAAAACACATCTCTTCCATCTTTATTTGACCCTCAAACTCTAGCACCCTCTATTCTAATTCTATTATTTAAAATAAAATTGCCCCTTTAGACTTGCACTCTATTCATTTACTAACTGCTTGTTTTCTTGAAAAATAATAAATAAATAAATAACACTAGCTTCTCTAATGTTTTTGTATTCTATCTATTTATTATACAATTAACAAAAGCAAAAAAAGGCCTCTAACACTAGCTTGCTCTATTCGGTTTCTATTCTATC
>NW_015552799.1:224652-233046 GCF_001515605.1 Sinocyclocheilus anshuiensis | reverse complement strand
CTTCCATTGTTCTCATTTGTAAGTCGCTTTGGATAAAAGCGTCTGCTAAATGACTAAATGTAAATGTTTCCACCACTTAATCAAGCCACTCTTCTTTCAAGCATGATGATGTTTTATTTCACATGTCATTACGTTTGCGTTGGCTCTCGTGTTGAGCTATTTTGTCCGCAAACATTAAAGTATTCAATTTCTACAGCGACTGATTTGGAATGCACACGCACAGCTTAGAGGGAACATTGCAGTAGCCCCTCACTGCAGGATCTGGATCCAACCTCGCCCCCTGGATCTTGTGTTCTGCAGTGAGGACCATCTCGAACATTGCCCCAGACCACGATTTTGTCCAAGGTGGGACCCCCTGGAAGGAGGTTTTTACCCCTTGGAACAAACATGATTTTGATGCAATTTATAGTCATTTCCTCGTGATTGGGCTAGTTTTGGCCATGATTCCATGATTGGGCTGGTTTTGTTATGCAGACCTGGCAACCCTGTATATCTTGCAATTCTGGCTTTTTTATCAGAGTTTATTTATTTATTTATTTAGTAATTTAGTAGACGTTTATATATATATATATATATATATATATAAGATTTGTGAGATAAAATGTTGCAATTACCTTTTTAATTACTTTATTCCATGGTGGAAACAGGCTTCAATAAGTAAAAGTTTAAAAAATATTTAAGAAGAAAAACTGAAATAGGCATTCGCACCATTTTGCAATAGGAGTGTACCAACATTTTCTGTGCGTCTGGCTGGACGATACATATTCAGGTTTGTGAAAGCACTCGTATTGACTTGGTACAGAGGTACAGATACTTTTGACATCTCTAGTATTATGTGTGTGTTCTTCATATATATATTTTTTTAATATTATTATTTTTAGCATATAGGAAAGCCATATTCATAGAAATTAAAGTCATGACTCACTGCCTCTTTTGACTATTTCTAAAGAACAAATGTAGTGAATTGGTTTGAGCTGTACTGAATTTAGGTCTGAAGTTTCCATGAGTCATTGGACTTGTCATAACGTCTGTTCACTGAACCCAATCAAATAGTGCTGAGATCATTTTCCATGATCAGTAGATTCCAGTTTATCGATGGAAGTTTTGACTGTGCGAAGAAAAACAAACCGGAATAGAGAAAACTGGTTGAGGATGATTTAGATGGTGTAACTTCCCAAATACCTGGTGAAACTGGCTGACCATCATGATATATCTGGTGACACTGGTCAGTCAAAAAAAGTCTCAATAGTTAAAAGAATATTTCTCCTAAAAATGTAAATTTGCATAAAATGTACTCACCCTCAGGCCATCCAAGGTGTAGATGAGTTCGTTTCTTCGTGGGAACAGATTTGGAGAAATTTAGCATTACATCACTTGCTCATCAATGGATCCTCTTAAGTGAATGGGTGCCGTCAGAGTGAGAGTCCAAACAGCTGATAAAAACATCACAGTAATCCACAAGTAATGCCTAAATGATGAATTTGTTTATTACAAGCACCTAGCTTTTCACTTCACCAAACAATAATTGATGTACTGGAGTCATGTGGATTATTGTGATGTTTTTATCAGCCGTTTGGAATCTCATTATGACGGCACCCATTCACTGAAGAGGATCCGTTGTTGAGCAAGTAATATAATACCATATAGTTTGTATTGTATCTTGTCTGGGTTAGTTGGCTCTCATACTGTGCTAAAGTAAGGTGGCAGTGAACATCACCAAATTCATGATCACCTACCATAGGTAGGATACCACTTTGAGCTACTTTCAAATGTCGATGCTATAAAATCCATAATAATCAAATAAGTTAACCTGAAGAGTTTAACAGGAAGAATGATTTGAGAAGATCTTCTTCTGTGAGTCAGAGTGGTACCAGTGGTTTGTTTATATGTCATCATGGCCTTTATATTCTCATGACGCCCACGTTTCACTGACATACAGGTGAAAAGTTTTTTCTTCTTCTTTTTTTTTTTTTTTACTTGTATGTGGGTACTGTATGTGGGTGTGTGTGTGTGTGTGTGCATGTTTGTACCTGAATTGAAGGTATACATTTGATCTGTTCATGCATTCTCTGAAAATCGAACCCATTAGATTGCCGTTTGTTGCTTGCTTCATGCTCTACTGTTTGACCTATACAGGAAATTTCTTGTGATCTCATCATAACTAAAGTTGTTTTCTCCACTTAAATTTCTCATGAGAAGAAAAAAAAAAAAAAAGATGTCACACAACATTTTTCTGGTCAACCACAAACTATTTAATCGGCATCTGTCAAACATCATGCAGATGTCCCTTGAGTGAGCTGCCAATGAAACGGACCACATGTTCAGAGTCTCTATAGTGACCGAGACGATAAAGTTGTAATCTACAACAATAAAGTTCCGACACTGTGTCAGACACTGTTTTGGAAGCTGATTCGGCCACTGACATAAAGATATTTCATCTTGAGTCTCTAAACAAATAAAAAATTAATTTGTTCATGTATGTTGCACCAGTACATATATGTTGAAACGTCTTTTGTTACAAGACTAAGAAAAACAAGCAACTTTTGAGTCAAAATCATATTAAAATTAAGCTGTTTGCTAGCTGCAGTGTAAAAAAGTTGAAGATTATTGGAGTACGTTTTACAAGAAATTTCAGTCTTTCTACTTCAAAAATAGATGTTTAATTCATGTTACATGTAGTTTATTTGTAATTATTAGAGAAATTAGTTGCACTTTATTTTGATAGTCCGCTTTTAGACATTCTATACTATGACAATACGTGTCAGCTAACTCTCATTATAGTAATAGTAGACTATTAGGGTTAGTAGAATAAGTTGACATGTACTTACAAAGTTTCTTGTAGTTAGTAGAATGTCTAAAGTGGACAATCAAAATAAAATGTCACTGAGAAATTTACTAGCAATTTCTGAGTGAAAATGTTTTGGAGTTTTTTTCCTGCATCTTGAGAATTATATCATTTGTATGAAAATGTGACTGATAATATGGACGTGTTTATCCCATTTAATTTAGTTTTACGCAAGACTGTAGATTTAATGTATACTAAAATGTTAGCATGTGAAAATATTTAGAACTGACAGAAATATCAAGATTTGTAACCCCTGACAGAAGCTGATGTCTGAGTCTTAGAAATCAGTGTTTAATAAATGTTTATGCTGTCATTTTCTTTTAATTTGTATAATTTCTCTCCTGCCTGTTTCCACAGGTCGTGTGGATTCCTGTGTCCCATAAAGGCAAATATTACTCCTCTGCAAAAAAGGATCAGGATATTTCACAAAATGATGCCTTTGCAATCAAGCATGATATGCACCTGTCTCAGGTAACATCTGGATCTGATAAACAATCACAATATGGTTGTTGTGCAGTTATGTTGTATGTTTGTCTTTGCATTGCACCTTGGATAATTTCAGCATCTTTAATTGTTTTTGAATCCAATAATCATAATTAACAATCTATAAAAGAGTAAAGTCATTGCATACAAACTGCTATGTCAAGGTACAAACAGGTACAAACAAATAAAAAAACATACTGATACTTTCAAGTCAAGCAGGGTGCAAAAAAAAAAAACAAGTGGGCTCCCCCAAAGTCCACGGTATAGTTCGAACACTGAGGTCAAGCATAACAAAAAAAAAGTATCTCAGTCTGCTGGTGAAGAGAAAAAGTTGGGCAAACTTGCTCCTCATTTTATGTTAATGAACTATGTAACATAATTAGTTAATTTAGTTGTTTGTAATTTCTAAAAGTAACTTTTACCAGCCTCCTTAAAATAGGTATTGGTGTCATATTATTGCATTTTTCATGCATTTAAAGACACTTTGTATCTCTCACTTTAGTGTGGCCAAGTGTTGCTTGTAGCAAAAGCATCTGCTAAACGAATGAATGCTGCAGCTAACACGCTTGAGCGATGAACCATGAATCCACATAAAAGCCAGTCAGCAGCATTGTTCTCTTTTGGCAGAGTATGTGTTCATGCACTTGATTTAGTCTGATTTCCTGAGCTTTATAATGCAGAGTCTTTGCCCACAAACCTCTGCTGTGGCCCCAATCACAGAGCCCACAGGAGCGTTTGGCCCTTTTAACCTCCTACTGCAAACCTCTCGTACTGATAAACAAACCCTTTTTATTCTGCTACCCCATAAACACACATCTTTCTACTACTACACTTTAAAGGCGACACACCGCACGATGATCAAACGAAACGACGTTTCCCTATAAACCCCCACATACCAAGTGAGAAAAATCAAGTGTGCCAAGTAACGTTTTTCTCACCCCGTAGGTCGATTTTTTTTGCACTGACTAATAAAGAGATGTTCACACGGACCAAGATTTTCCACAACATTTGTTTTTACCCGAGTAGATTAATCTATATATGTTTTTTGTCAACATCATGGAAAACTGCTAATGTTAAGCCAAAAGAAATATGTTTTGTGAAGTTTCACTACGAGATACAGACCAGCTCATCTTGTTTATGATGCTGGATTGTTTGTTGAAAATAAGACGGTGGGAATACAAATATGTATTTTGCACAAATAATGGAAAATATGATTAAAAAAGAAATATTTATGACTAGTACATTTTTTCAGTTGGTGAAAAATGTGATAAATATGGTGAAAAGTTATGTTTGCTTCCTAGTTACACACCACTAAATTCATAGATTATCTCCTGATTAGTACAGAATAATAAGCATTTTTAACGTCTTAATAAACGTCTTATCACAATGTTAACAAGCAATGAGAGGATAACACAAACGACCTGACTTCAAATCTTATATATGGAAAGTTGTATTAATGTGCAAGGATAGATACAGAGAGAGAAAGATAGAGATGTTTCCACACACCCACGCTCAGGCACATATCGCAGTGGCGGAAACCAGACCTGAGACTATTGTCACGAAAGCTTCATGTGTGACACAAATAATGTAGAATTCAGCATGGTGCATTCTGCATGTGTCCTCACAGGCAATTCCTTCGTTTGCACACAGTAGAGAGCTTTGACAACAACCACAAACGCTGCAAACACCTGCCACCGTGAGACACAAAGAGAACACTGACTATCTGCTCTTTGTATCAGACATTTGTGTGAGATGGTTCTGTGTGATTATTTCACTCATGTTCTAAAACAAAACAAAAGAGTACAGCTGCAGTCATTATGACATTTAGGTTGGTGATTAACTCTTGAACAATAAATTATAATTCATTATTTTGTCTAATATTCTCTAGAATATTACATAAGAGGAGTATCATAATAATGCTATTTTATATAGAAGTAAATTGAATAACAACAACAAATAGTTATAATAATAATAATAGTAATAATAATAACTAATATGTCTGTGTACACACATATATAATATTATATATATATATATATATATATACTGTATATATATATAGACATTTAATATTTAATTAATAATTCACATTAATTAATTTCAAATTTATATATATATATATATATATATATATATATATATATATAATTATAGAACTATTTATATGTTATTATTATTGTTATTGCTGTTGTTGTCATTTATTAGTATATTTAAATAATTGTTTAGTATATTTATATTATTTATGCTTCGTTCTGATATGTTTAGAGAGAATTTCCAAACACAGAATAATTCATTCTCACCATTTTGCAAAAAAAATTATAATAATAAAATAAATAAATAAGTTAATTAATTAATAATAATGACGATAATAATAAAAATGTGTATTTCTGTATTTATTATATGGAAAGTTGTATTAATGTGCAAGGATAGATACAGAGAGAGAAAGATAGAGATGTTTCCACACACCCACGCTCAGGCACATATCGCAGTGGCGGAAACCAGACCTGAGACTATTGTCACGAAAGCTTCATGTGTGACACAAATAATGTAGAATTCAGCATGGTGCATTCTGCATGTGTCCTCACAGGCAATTCCTTCGTTTGCACACAGTAGAGAGCTTTGACAACAACCACAAACGCTGCAAACACCTGCCACCGTGAGACACAAAGAGAACACTGACTATCTGCTCTTTGTATCAGACATTTGTGTGAGATGGTTCTGTGTGATTATTTCACTCATGTTCTAAAACAAAACAAAAGAGTACAGCTGCAGTCATTATGACATTTAGGTTGGTGATTAACTCTTGAACAATAAATTATAATTCATTATTTTGTCTAATATTCTCTAGAATATTACATAAGAGGAGTATCATAATAATGCTATTTTATATAGAAGTAAATTGAATAACAACAACAAATAGTTATAATAATAATAATAGTAATAATAATAACTAATATGTCTGTGTACACACATATATAATATTATATATATATATATATATATATACTGTATATATATATCATCATCAGGTGATTTTGTAATAAGGTTTTTTTTTTTTTTTTTTTGTAAAAATAAAGAGGTCCACAACAGATGATGTTTAATTTAGTGTTCCCATTTCAGTTTTAGTACCATGTGTTGTTTGTGCTCCATGACAATATGCAGTTGTGTGTGTGAATATTTTTTTTACTGCATGTTCCCATCTATTTGTAGAGGAACAAATGAAAGCATGGGAAACTGCTGTGTGGTCTTGAGAA
This sequence comes from Sinocyclocheilus anshuiensis, assembly GCF_001515605.1. NCBI lineage: Eukaryota > Metazoa > Chordata > Actinopteri > Cypriniformes > Cyprinidae > Sinocyclocheilus > Sinocyclocheilus anshuiensis. The sequence goes on along the minus strand of NW_015552799.1, from coordinate 226,464 downwards.
GACCAACAGACAGAAGAGGAAAATTACAGAAACAGAAAACATTTATCAATAGTGCAGTGTAATGATAATATCTCCAGAATAGAACGTTTGCAGCCAGCACACTGACACACAGAGAAACACATCAGAAGACAGGGCCGTGCACAGACATTTTGAGGGGCAGTGGCTGAAATCACTGGGGGTGGGGCAGTTATTGCTCAGCCGTATATATATGTATTTGTATATTTGTATGTATATGTATATATGTATATGCATATTGGTATATTAGTTCAATCATACCTTTGTCTTTAACATTTAAATATTTACTCAAAATTATGCACCATGGTGTAACCACTAAATGGCTGTATAGCCCTATATTTAAATATATAAACAGGGCTGTGTATTCCCTAGTTGCTAGGAGCATTGTTTTCAAACATAATTACGTACTTGTATTAGATTATGTATTTGGATATATACAGTATTTAGACTATTAAAGACTACTTTTTGTAAAAGTTGACATTTCTAGGTTGATTTGAAGTGTCAGTTTTTGCATTATTATTGCGGTCAAATTTGGACACAGGGAACGCATTTTGTTACTAATACTAGCTATATATAACTTGATCAGTCACACGAAAGTAATCAGAATAAATATTGACTCCAAAATATATTACTAAGTGTTTACGTACCATGTCAACAGAGATGTGGTCTGTGGTCGAGTCGTTTGAAAAACTCCACATCACTGTCAGCGATTGACAGAATCAGATTCCAGTAGCTTTATTGGCATGGCAAAAAGGCTTTACATTGCCAAAGCAATGATAGCGCTCACAACAATGGGCAGCAAATCAGGCAGTGATTGACAACGCTCTGATCCAATGGCATTAGGCATTGTCAGATTGGAGGGGGGCAGTCACATTCAGTGGGGGTGCTGGGGAGTTCAAGAGAGGCATCTCAGCCAATGAGGGCAGAGGAGCAGTGGCTCTAGCCACCGGGTCACCCCCCCTGTGCACAGCCCTATAAAAACTATATTCACAGACACATGAGAATACATACAGTATATATACATGCAGTCATACAAACAGACACGTTTAGGAACAGGCATACACAGACATGCTCATGTAATGGTTAGTTTTGGATGTCAAGTGAGGACAAACTGGCAACAGATTGAAATAAATCTCCTTTTGTCTCACATGAAGCACACTCTGATTCACAAGATTTCTCTGAACCAAATGAGTGATGGGCCCAACTGAAAGCAGGTCATACCAACCACACAATTAACCATGGAACACACACACACTTACACGAACACACACACAGCCATTCTAACATGGAACACATACACCTTCAATTCACACACAGCCACTTTACCGTGGAACACTCATTTCTCAACCTGTGGTCACATCCCTACCCAGAATGCACTCTGGCTGCGGTGACTCATGGCATTCTGATAATCACCCAAAAGCTGAAGTTCCACAGAACTTGAACGTGTGTGTTTGTGCAACGTGATCTCATGATAATTCATATGTATTTTACGTAAAATATGGTTATATAAACCGTACATTTACTTACGTTTTTACAGGCACTAAAACGTACTATTAAATTGTTTACTCGTTTACTTAATATGAAATGAAAACATTTCGTTCTGTTCTGTGTGATTTCTTCTGCCAGCTCGTTTCCAAGAATAGTCCTACATAATGTTAAGACTTCACTTTAAAACATTTAAAATAAATAACATTTCTGCACTCGTTTAACCTTTACTGTCATGTAATGTTTACTTTGTTTGCCATGGGCCACAAAAAGCGTTTTCTCCGACATGCTGTGACTGACAATAGAACTATA
>NW_015552799.1:219539-224480 GCF_001515605.1 Sinocyclocheilus anshuiensis | reverse complement strand
GCTTCAAACGACAGGTTTTACGGCAGGATAATCGAACGCTCATTGGCTCTCGCCTGCATTCGTCACAGATTGCGACATGCCGTGTTTCTGGTGAGGTGTGTTTGAATGATGCGCGCGCGCCTTCACGAGTTCACGGAGTGGATCGGGAAAATAATCTGGATAATATTTTCAGCGATTAACAAATTAAATTCTGCTCTGCACCTCACACAAAACTACTGCATTCTGCCAGAGAGGACCGCGGCTGCAACGCGTCGTCATTTGGATTATTTTTGGTACTGCTTTTGACATTTTTGCAATAAATAAATGATTACAATTGCATTTATCTGTCTGTCATTTTTTCTTATACTGTACAGAAATAGTCATGTTTAGGTTTAGAGGTAGGAGTGGGATAGGTTTAGGATTGGGGGTAGGTTAAGGGGTCTAAAAATCTAAATTGCTTATTGATAAAATGATAAAAATGCATTGATATGAATATATTACTGATATAAATGTTACGTAAATATTGTACGTATTTTTAGCTAAAAATACGTAGCAATTTGTACGTTTTAAACATTGAAATACGTCTAAATTGTACGTTTTAGCATCAATAAAAACGTACAAAAATGTACGTTTTGTGCTTGTACATGTTACGTATTAATACCTACGTATAAACAATGAGACCAGGCTGGTTTGTGGGGGTGTAAGGAAAGAGATGCATGGATTTACAAATGAACAGATTACAGATAGATAGATGTATGGATGGATGATGAACAGATGAATATTAAATAGAAACTGAATTTTCATTTGTTTTTTAAATTCACATTTTCACTCAAATGAAAAAAGCTATTAAACTTCATTTACGTTGATACCAGTATTTATTTCTTTATTTTTATATTGTTTAAATATTATTGTTATTATTATTTTATAATTATATCAAAATTATAAAATGGAATGTTATAAAAAAAAAGCTTTTTTATTTTAATCATTTTCATCATAATTCTAATCATCAGCCTGCTTTTATCTGTTTCTATCATGTGTGTACATCTAAACACTGCTGAACTGTTATCTGTTGGATAACATTTATCATCTAATTTCTCTATGTGAAGGTATGATTTTATCAGGACAGCAGACAGCATCAGATTCCATCCACCTGACGCATGCATGCAACATTAACTCTTAAAGGTAACGATTCATTCATTGCATAACTAAAAATGTGTGCACAGCGACTCTTTGCTCAATGATTTGTGAAAGTGTTGCTAAAAAAGCATGCTATCTGTCTTTACAATACCTGCTAACATGTTGTGTATCTAATGCATTGACATTGAAACATTTATTAGTGCAACTTAAGTGTCCAAATATACGTTTGCAATCGTTGTAAATTTGCTGTATTATATGTACACACACTGTGTACTGTACGTAAATGTGTCTGTTTGAATTCAGTGTGAACAACATCTCTACATCCTGTCCCAAGCTCTGAGCTCTCCTTTTTGTCTGGCACATACAAACCTCTGTCTGCACCACAGGAAATCAACAGGTCTAATATACACACACACATACAGACACAAACACTAACCCGAACATAGACACGACTGTGCATAAACACGCACATGCATTTAGGGCCGCGTGTCTCTGGTGCTGTAGCACGCAACATGCACAAAGCACACAAACAAAACTCTGCCTAAATGTGAGCAAAAATACAAATGCACGGTCAAACGTACACACCGACGCAAGATGCAATATTTGAGGCATGCAAAACTGATAAGTCAGATTATCTGCACAGTTACTTTAGAAACCCCATGCAGGTCTGGCATGAGAAACGATGTGTTTGTTTCATCAAAGCCAAACGCAACCGAAACTGAGAAAATCTCATGCTGTGGGAGAGAGTAAACGAGAAATGCGAACGCGGGATAGACTGGCATGGCTTGATATGACACACATCTGTATGTTTGAAGTGCTCTGAATGGTAAGGAGCCGAGGTTGGTGGTTGGGTTTTGGTCGACCATGCTCTGGCCCAGATCTGGTGCGATCTGGTCTGGTCTGGTTTGAGGAATGTGAGATGGTGAATCTTGAGGTGGAGACCGTGGCTTTCATGGCTCCCACGCAGTGGAGTCTGCCAGTGGAACTCTGTAACACCCCACATTGATGTAGTTTTACCCTGTCAGCAGCGGTGATGGGTCACAGAGCATCCCTAATGTGGAGGAGGTCATTTTTGCGAAGATGACTAAGGCAAAGCAGTATTATTAGCTTAGGAAGCTTGTTATTAACCCCATTTACACTGATTACACTTGAAAAAAATCATATTTTTAGTAAGCATGTTTGTTTTGTTTTCCAGTAAAAATATCTAAACCATTTAAAATTAAATGAAAATCCTATTTTTAGTAAGCATGTTTGTTTTGTTCTCTAGTAAAATTAAATGAAAAGCAGTTTTCTTCTGTATCTCCTATTTAAACAGGAAGTTTGGGGCGGAACATAGAAGGGTTTGTCCCTTATTTTAAATAGCAAATAGATTTTAATTTACATTGTAAACCTTGAACCACGCTAGAAGTAGGTGGTGTATTTGATTGGACAAATTATGTTTGTAAATTCAAGAAGAGTGCAAGAAGAGTCATCATTTTGGAATATTTTATGGTCTGTTTTCCCAGATATATGTATGTATTTGCTAAAAGCTAACTTTTGGTCAACTTTTTGGAGTACATTAGCATGTAGACGACCTCAAAGATAACAAACATGGAATAAAAGCCACACAACTCCAAATATGTGACCTAGTAGCACATTTTAGACATGACTAGCAAAGTCTTTATGTTGTATATCTTTATGTCTTTATTATATTGTATATACAGTATATTCTGAAGTTGTAAAGATGTCATTAACTTGATTATTGGGATGGTAGATTGCAATTAATATGCTTTTAATTTGATGTGTTCTAGACATTTTTTTGACTAAATGTTGCCTATCTTAGCTTAAAGGGATAGTTCACCCAAAAATAACAATCGTCATCATTTACTCATCAATACTGATTAATTATCTTCTACATATTGTTCTGTATATTAAATAAAGCCACAGAGGTTTGGAACAACATAAGGGTGAGCAAATGATGACAAGATTTTTACTTTTTGAAGTAAGTTTAAGTATGCATGGACACACTGACATAATTATGATGCTTTCTATGATACTTTCTTTGGGCCAAATTATAATATAACATTGCATATATTGCATCACAACATGTCACCATTATATTCAGTTAGTTTTGTTCTGTTCTAAGACTTTAATTTGTATTCCCTCAGTTCATGCCTTCTTTTGTTTTGATTTACCACCACTCTTAATTTGCATGGCTACCATCATTATTAGTTCTGTGTTTCAGCTGTGTTATCTCATTTGTGTCTGCTTTATGTAGTCTACCCACACAATCACTCTTGGTCCGGTCACAGTTATGTTTATGTGTTTGCTAACGCCTGTCTGCCTGCTCCTTTTGGATTTATTATTAAACTTTGTCGTGTGGAACTTTATTCATCTGCCTTCGTCTGTCTGCCTGCAAACTCTGTGACACAGCACAGAATGCAATCATTTTATTTTGGGGTGAACTATCCCTTTAAAGAAATGACTTAATTGCACTAGTCAAATGTGCACTAGTGTTTCAAACGTTGGAATACGAAAGTTCTCAACATGATGATGATCCGATCTAGTTCATAGGTTTGCAAATTATATCTCTGGGAATTTGCGCTTACACCATAACTGTAGTGAGTACTGACGACAACGCTTTCTCGTGAGAAAAATAAGTTTGTAAAAGCCACGTAAACCTGACAGACATGATCTTTAAGGAACTTAATGAAGGGGTAGTGGGTGTTAAGAGACTGTGAAACATTGGAGTGAGGGTGCAGATTGTGCATTTCAGTTACTGAGAATTTGTATGCAGATAATGTGGCTGTACTTATGTGTGTGAAGGAGATTGGACAGAAACACAGTATCAGATTGGAATGTATCATTGACGCAAGTATGTGGGCCATCATAGATGACAGTCGTTATTACTGAACACTCATTAATATGCATAAATGGAATAACATTTAGCCGAGTGCTTTTTTCTTTAATATTTAGTTTCAGAAGAAAATGCATTCGGCTGGTGTGTTTTTCTGCCGGTAAAGGTTCTGTGGTTGAGAGAGTGTGTGAGAAAGCGGAAGGCGGGAGGTGCGGGTACAGCTCTGTGGAAAGGGGCGGAGCTTAACAGGCTGGCAGGGCGATAAACAGGCCAAAGTTATTTTTTATATTTCTATATATATACTTGTCATATATACATCACATGCTTGATTCCTTTATACTGTGGTACTCTGTGTTTGATTACACTATATATATATATATATACTTAAAGAAAACATGAAAATATTTCTAAGTGAAACACAACATTTATGCTGGTAAATATATTTATGTATATATTAAAGGTGCCATAGAATGGAAAACTGTATTTACCATGGCATAGTTGAATAATGACATACCGTCTAAAAATCTCACCATTGTTTCCTCCTTCTTATGTAAATCTCGTGCATGCAAAAGACCACTGAAAAACAGGCGAATCAGAACATAACACCGACTGTGACGTTACAGTCGGGATCACTAATAGTTACGCCCCCAACATTTGCATATACCCGCCCATGTTCTATGCCAGCCGCCAGCCGAACCTGCACAGCCGAATCATCAGAAGTTCTGCAGGTATTGTGAAGAAACAAGCGAGGATAATAGCGAAAATGGCAGATCATGGAAATAAATGTTATGTTCCAGGCTGTGCAGGGGATGTGATGTGCAGGGATGGGTTGGTGTCTGTATTCAGAAAGGCACGGAAAACAAATAACGCGTTCTAATAAAATAACGCCAGCCACTAAAGGGACATGTTAGCTGCTTGCTAGCATCACAGTACATAAGATTTCACTTACCACATAAACAGAGTAAGGAGAGATGACTGAGGATGATGGC
>NW_015552799.1:215037-219288 GCF_001515605.1 Sinocyclocheilus anshuiensis | reverse complement strand
TGCTGTGTGAGCTACTAAAATGAGCCACACTGTGAAACAGCCAATCAGAGCAGAGCTCAACATTGAGACCATTTCATTCTAGGGACAAATCCTTGGGTTGTAAATGGACATGTAAACCCGTTTCTGGAGCCGTTTTTGCCCTTACCTAAGCCACATACCTTCTATGTAGATATCAGAGAACAATTTAAAATATTGAATGCATTCTATGGCACCTTTAAATAATATATGGATTTTTTTCCCAGCATGATTCGGTTTGAGGTTTTTTTAGATATAGAAAATATGAAATTTATTAAGAAAGTTAAAGATGAAATAATTTTAGCAACACTAGTGTCACGAAACACAATTGCTCAATTAATTATTGTTTCCAAGGATCAGGTTTCCATTGGATGGGCAAACAGACAATCCTAACCCAAAGTCACACGATTGATTAAAGGAATAGTTCACCTAAAAATGGACATTTGCTGAAGATTTACTCCCCCTCAGGTGATCCAAGATGTAGATGAGTTTCCTTCTTCATCATAACAGATTTGGAGAAATTTAGCATTACATAACTTCCTCAACAATGGATCCTCTGCAGTGAATGGGTGCCGTCAGAATGAGTGTTCAAACTAAAAACATCCACAAGTAATCCACATCACTCCAGTCCATCAGTTAACAACCTGTGAGGTGAAAAGCTTCATGTTTGTATGAAACAAATTCATCATTAAGGCGTTTAAGCCCCGTGTCCACCAAAGCGGTTTTTCCCGAGGCTAGTGTATTTTTTTCAATTGTGTTCAATGGGAGCGCTGAGCATCTTTTTCACGCTGAGCGCTCTGCCATTTTTTTCTCTGCGCAGAGAGTTGAAGAATGTTCAACTTTGGGTAAAACGCAGTGCTCATTACTGTCACTTTTTAGTCAGCTGACCAATCACAGTGGAGGAGGGGCGGTACTAATACAGACCAACTGTCACACCCTGTTTGTACTATGACTGAACTGAACAACAATGGAGAAGTTATTGCTTGTCTCCGAGTATTTATGTCTTTACCAGATGGAATTGCCGGACTACCATATTATTGTTATGAAAAATAAGGTTTGGAGAAACATTTCATTCGCGATGCGTCTGCCATATTACTTCAGGGGATATTCCGTATCATAGCAACCACAGCATCTCAAATCTCAAGAGCTCACAGCTGGCCGTTTTCAGCAGAGCGCCTGGCATTTTCAGCTGGCTAAAACACTTTGGTGGACACGCGGCCTTAAAGTCTCCATGAAATCAAAATTTTTAATTCTTATTTTTTAATGGAATACTGTAGTGTTTATTATAAATAATTTATCCGTGCATTTCATAATTTTTTATGAAAAAAAAAGCGTTAACCTCCCCTCCCCCTCAAAACGACTCATCTTCTCTTCCGGTCACGAGCTATGGCGCAAGGGCGGAGCTAGTGATGTGAGGGGTAAACGTTGGGATAAACGACAGGGGGAAAAGCTGAAGCTGATGCTTCACTTTATAGCACTGACACCAGTCATGAGGGAGTACGTTACCCCTAAACATTGAAAAGATATTAGGATATTACAACAACATTACTCTTAGGCCATCGCAAACTAATTTTTTTCATGAATATGATTTAACCTGATGGAGGACGCGCTCAGTCATTCAGGCAGTCTCTCTCTCTCTCTCTCGCGTGCGCGCTGTTTAGGCATGTTTTGTGCCGTTGATCGTCGTCGTCATCCTTAATAAATAAAACATTTATTCATGCTTGGGTGTCGGCTGTGAATCCAGTGGAGAGAAATCCCCCACCACTAACTGCAAACTGGCATTCAGATCTGCCTCCATTTTGTTTGCAACACCCCACCTTCCAACGATCCAATCAATTCCCGAAGGACGAAATCAAGTCCCGCCCTCTCATTTCAGATGCCGTTTCACTCGGATATACGTCTCACTGTAGAGAAAAAAAGACAATCGCAACTTCCGTTTCATGCCGACTTTAAGGTTAAACTGTTCCTTCTGGTCAAAATATGAGTCCATAATCCATAATAACACTTCCTCCAGTGAAAAAGTTAATCGCCTATTGTGCTCTCACATCAAAATTTACCAATATATTGGTTTAGAACTGTGTTGGACTGTTCACGCTTGTAAACAGTGCTTGATCTGTGCAGATTTCTCTCCTGATTCAGACAAAACTTTTTTGTCTGGAGAAACCAATATTATGTATAGAGGACTTGTATTTTAGGTTTGAAGGAAGCAAAGGCTTGAAGTTAAAAACATCTTGATGAATTTATTACAAACAGCTTTTTGCTTCACAAGATGTTAATTGATGAAGTTGTGTGGATTACTGGGATGTTTTTATCAGCTGTTTGGACTCTCATTCTGACGGCACCCATTCACTGCAGAGGATCTATTGGTGAGCAAGTGATTGATGAATTTCTCCAAATCTGTTCTGATGAAGAAACAAACTCATCTACATCTTGGATCACCTGAGGGTGACTAAATTCTCAGCAAATTTTCATTTTTAGGTGAGCTATTCCTTTAAGTCAATGTTGTTTTAATGGGTCAGTGTTGATATAAGCAGTATGATTCTGGGATTCATGAAATCGAAATGGCTGACTGTAATTCGTTTCTCATCCTCCCATCCAAAAGCCTCGATCCCCCTTAATGTTCATAGCCAGATTTAGACTCTGGGCGTTCACTTTTGGTCCGAAAATGCATTTGAAGTGAAGATGGCCACCTCATCACTGTATTTTTCCTTCTGTCCTTTGCTGTGTTCCCCCTTTATGAGTTGCACATGGGGCAGCCTGCAATTTATACACCACAAAATAAGCCCTTGCACATCTGCGCTCGCGACCGCACGCTCTAGCCACCACCCCACTCTGCCCCACCCGTGGGGTGGAGGGACATTGGCAGTGTTCAGCCCACCACAGGTCTCTCAGCAAAACACTGCAGTTATATTAAACTTAAATACACGGGCTTGATAAACAAGAGAGAGAGGAAGAAAAAAACATATCTGTCCGATCACTGCAGTGCTGCTTCCACCATTTTTGCTTGTGGTTAGTGAACGACGCTGCTAAGAAACTTTTCCCAAAACACAGAGCAGATGGTGTTTGAGTCTGTGGAAAGAAGCTGTGGATGGCCCCATCCTCAATGTCTGATACCCTCTTCGGGAATACACGCACTTGTGGTGTACTTGCTAAATTTATACAGAGTTATAATATGCATAAAATCTGAATATTACTGTTAGACTTGACATTGAAACTATTTACAGTCTTATGCTATGTTTCATCTATGCACACAATTCTAAATAAAAAAAATGTTGCAGAGGCTACTGTTGTAGGTAATGCAATCTTTATACAATTTTGCCAATAGTCAGTTACGGCAGTTACAGCAGCGGTAGCAAATAACAGTAGATTGAATGCATCAAGATGCTCTCAAGGGTGAATTTGACCTGCAGCCTGCACTTCCTCAGACAAAACAAAGCCTTCCATACTGTTCTGGTATCGAATCCCCACATAAATCCAATCAATTCCCAATGAATAAAATTCAAGTTCCTCCCTACAGCGCTTTCTCTTCATCCTGTTTCACTCATGTGACAATGACGTTAAAGCAGTAGATCCCACACAGGTGCACACAAACGCACACTGCTCGAGCTGGGTGATTCTCTCAGTGGAAGCTTTGTGAGGTTGGAATAAGGTTGATAAAAGCCCTGAAGTCATTCTGTGGCCTCACCATAGGCCACACTCCCTGGAAGTGTGTTATTTGCCTCACGCACACACGCATCCACTGTGTCATTTTCCCTGTGCTGCCGGCTGACCAGCACACAAGTGCTCATTTTCATGGCACTGTGGCTGCAAAGTGGCATGTTACAACATAAACTCTATCACACTCACACATATCTATCTATCTATCTATCTATCTATCTAATATATCATTCTGTGTCGTTCTTTCTATCGTTCTATATCTGTTGTTGTATCATTCTATTGTTCTATCATTAATCATTCTATATGTGACGTGACATGTGGCCAAGTATGGTGACCCATACTAGGAATTAGTGCTCTGCATTTATCCCATCCTAAGTGCACACACACAGCAGTGAACACACACATACTGTGAACACACACCCGGAGCAGTGGGCAGCCATTTATACTGCGGCGCCAGGGGAGCAGTTGGGGGTTTGGTGCCTTGCTCAAGGGCACCTCAGTCGTGGTATTGAAGGTGGAGAGAGTGCTGTACCTTCACTCCCCCCACCTACAATCCCTGCCGGTACGAGACTCGAACCC
>NW_015552799.1:214406-214713 GCF_001515605.1 Sinocyclocheilus anshuiensis | reverse complement strand
CGAGACTCGAACCCACAACCTTTGGGTTACGAGTCCGACTCTCTAACCATTAGGCCACGACATATATATATGTCATTCTGTCTGTCTGTTGTTCTAAGTATATCAATCATTCTATCTAACTATTTTTCTGTCTATTATCTATCTGTTTTTGTATCATTCTACAATCTTGTCTACAATCTATCTATCGTTCTATCTATCATCAGTCATTCCATCTATCTATCTATCTATCTATCTATCTATCTAACTATCTACCTATCTATCTATCTATCTATCTATCTATCTATCTATCCATCCATCCATCCATCCA
>NW_015552799.1:209267-213135 GCF_001515605.1 Sinocyclocheilus anshuiensis | reverse complement strand
ACCTATCTATCTATCTATCTATCTATCTATCTATCCATCCATCCATCCATCCATCCATCCATCCCAGAACAACTGCTTTACAATATCCAGCAAGTATGTAGTAAAGCCCTAGCAACCAGCCAAAACAGCTTGGCAACCACCTAGCAATGCCCTAGCAGCCACATTCTGTAGAAAAGCCTTAGCAACCAGCTAACAATGCCATGGCAACCATCCTGAACACCTTAGTTTTTCTTTGCTGTCTTATATGTCAGTTGGAATGGTGAATCAAAACTGGGGACAAATTTCACATGCACACATATGCATACCGACATGCACAGTTAAACGGTGTAGATAAAAAGATTCACGTTTGCTTTTAACAGGGCCACTGAAATCAGGCCATACACGAAAGGTGTGTGAAATACCACAAATATTTCGGAAATAAAAAGTAGGCCGCCCACAGCCATGTCAACTTCATAAAGCACATAGTATTGGGAACAAATGAGGGTAAAAAGCGAGCGGGAGGCCTAATGAAATGACTGGCTTGGCTGTTTTTAATGAGGCTAACATTGAGATGCTATCAAGTGGTATGTGAGGGTGGAAGGGTGGTTTAACAGACTCAAAACCACCAAAAACACACTCGCACACACACATCAGCAGTCTCTTTTCCCTAATAATCCTCTTACGTCCCGCATTTTCTGCAGTTTCTTTCACTTGAGAGTTTGTGTCACATCTAAACTTTGTGATCCCTCATCTCGAAGGTCCCATCGTCCTCTGAGAAACCATTCAAAAAACACCCATCAGCCAGTCAGATTGGTGTGAAACACACTGGGAAAGAAAACAGAACTTCACTGCATGCAAGTGAGAGAGAGAGAGAGTCATGTGACTTGAGGTCCACCAATCAGATCATGGGATTGCCGTGCAGCAGCCCTACCGCGGGAGCTGTGACCTCGGATACCTCAGACATGCGACTGACAGGCCGTTACAACGGAGATCACCATTGCGAGAGCGTCAGACACCTGAATTTTCAACTACCTGACTAAAACCACGTAGATGCTACAACAACCATCACTAGACAGACAAAAGTGTCCATCGTCAAAAGTGAGTCCATTGCTCAGAGTGGCTTGGTCTTTCTCTCTCCCTCTCTTTCTCTCTCACTCTTGCTCGCTCTCACCACACGGCACATATGCTTGTTCTGTTAGTCGGCTTGTGGCGAAAGATTCTTGTGGCACTCTCAAACCCCAAATTCTTGGTTGCAGACAGTCTATGTAGTTTCTCTATTTCTCTTTCTCCGACTGTCATTCTCTCAGGCTGAAGTCGGTAAGGCGGCGGAGAGGCCAGTTCTTTTCCCTCCTGAGCGGGACACATGGCTTCAAACAGCATCTTCGACACATTCTCCAGCTACTCGCCCAGTTTACTGCGAGGTAAGTCACCCGTCGTGGCATTCCCTTCCCTCCTCCTCCGCCGTTGTGGTGACCAGAAAGCTGTCAGGCGTAGTTTTGGTAGTTGAACGTTTATAAGAGTGTATCTGCTCTAGTTTGCTGTGTGTCTGTGGCAGTTTAGCAGTTATGAATGTGACACATTGCATACTTGGGTTTGACGTGTTGTGCGTGGACTACAAACTCCCTTGAGAACTATTATCTAACACTTTATAAAGTGCAACCTGTCAGTTTATGCTTGTTTTGCTTTGTAAAGGGAATTCTATGTTTATAAGTTTGACGTTGAGCCTTTATGGCCTTACATAGATACCATGAAATCTAGATCAGGGTATTCAATGTACAAATCTGTCTTCTGCAAACTCGGAGTTTAAGTTACCTGTGCATTTGTCTTCTGTTAGATGTTTGTTTTTTAATGCCGCAGTCTTTTTGGAGCAGTTCTGATGGGTTTGGATCATAATGGCCTGCTCACCACAAGCATTAGCACCATAAACGCTCTCTCTCAGCGCAGGGCGCAAGGGAGGAACCAGCTAGACCAACCTTTACTGGAACTCACAAACCAGTCAACTTCTGGAGCCAGGGCACTCTCGGCCTTTCTGTGGTCGCTGTGTATATGTGTGGGTACGAGCCCAAGCCAACATTAGTGATTTACTGGCATCTGCATCTCCTGAGCTCCTCAGAAGAGGCCATTTGTCACTATGGTAACATCAACATGTGATGAGGTGCGTCCTGTCCTTGGATCGAGTCCGATTTTGTTTAAAAAACAATGCAGAATCATTCTCCTTATGTAGTGCTCATTTAGGGCAAGATGGAGTTTAAAGTCAGCGTGAGGTCAATATTTACTCTGATATTTACTCTTTAATGCATGTATCTGGTCTAATTGTTCTTGATGCATCACTGCAATTACTAGAAATAAAAAAAAGTTTGACTTCATAATGACTTTCCTATTTGGCTGACATCACAAATTCCTACAATTACCTGTCATTCTCATATATAATTCTCAGTTTTCACAATCCAGTCAATTTCTAATGTATAAATTGAAGACCTGTCCTACATTTTCCAAAGTCTTACTTAGAAATATGTAATATAAAGGAAGAAAAAATGGGTTCCAAATTGCATTCATGTTGAATTTGATTTCATTTTGAATATATATGTGTGTGTGTGTGTGTGTGTGTGTGTGTGTGTGTGTGTGTGTGTGTGTGTGTGCATGCATATGCGTTACAATGTGCAGTTATTGTAAACTAATATGTATAATTAATAATGTTAATATTTACATTTATGCATTTGGCAGCTGCTTTCATCCAGTGCAACTTGCATTGCATTCAAGATGCTGTATGCATTTCATTAGTTCATGCATTCCCTGGGAATGCTCTATATTAATCTTAATTATTCTTCTAGCAAGTAATATTCATTAGTGTAGGCTGTTTACTGTTGCCAAGCAATGTAGAAACCTGGTGCTGCATTAATGCAATTGCTTTCAAAAGCAGCTCATCCAATCAGAATTAAGAGTCAAATATACCTGTTTCAGAAAACAAGTTGTGTAAGATCAAAGTAAAGAAGAGCAAATCACCCCTCGCCAAGATTACAAGTGATGCTTTCGGTCTTGTTAAGTGACGCCACCCTGCCCGGCAGAGACAAAATATATACAGCCTGCCTGTGATGTTTTTCTACTTCTTTGCAGTTCATTTCACATAGATGACTTCAGATCCATTCATATCCCACTCATCCGCTCACATGAAAGTCTAGAAGTTTGAGTAATTGCTGCTGAATTGATCCTCACATGGTACGGTTGAGTCTGTGTTTACATGCATCAGCAGAATTGGGTTAACATTACCGTAGAGTCTGGGATGGATCTTTGTGAGTTAAATGAAGTAACTCAGAATTGGACAGAGTAAATGCTGATGTCAATCGCTTTATATAGATGCAGTAGATAAATGCTAGTGGGGGTTTATGTTTGCTATGTTTCTGTAAACTCCTAGCATGCCATTCCACTCTCATTCCAAAAGTTCAGTATTGGAGGGACAATCAGTCATTAAAAAATCTTGATTGATTACTAATCAGAATAATTCAGGAAAAATGTATCCCAATGTCTGTGGTGTTTATGTTCCCTGTGGGATGAGCTGAGGGTTTTAGTTTGTCTTAACAAAGTGCTTTCATTCAAAATTAAGGAAGAAAAAGAAACACGGTGAAGGGAAACAGAAGTGTTAAAAAGTGTGTTTGCTATAACAGTGTTGCCAAAATAAGAGTCTGGGTGAGAGAGATACTGTTTGCAGGATATTTTTAACCAGTTGGTTTCTGTTTAAAGGCAACATGAAATACCTTTCGCAACTCATTTTACTTTTGCAATTTAATTAAATTCAAAATAATACAGATGAAAAAATGTAGGGTGGGACTGGAGTCAAGTCAAGTCAAGTCACCTTTATTTATATAGCGCTTTTAACAATACAGATTGTGTC
>NW_015552799.1:182700-208915 GCF_001515605.1 Sinocyclocheilus anshuiensis | reverse complement strand
ACTGTCTTTTGGTCCAATAAGTAATATCTCTGTCTTATCTGAATTTAATAGGAGAAAATTATTGGTCATCCAATAGGTGTGGGACTGGAGTTTTACATATCAAAATAGAGCCAGGTGACAGGAGGGAAGAGGTTGAGAAGTAATAGAAATTTGTGATAATAGAAGGAAAATAATGTAGTTTCAGAACTGAATTGTATTTTGAGGACGGAATATGATGATTTATTTTTTTACAACCCTCCGAATGGTTTGTGTAAGTACAAATGTGTAAAAGTACATATATAACTACATTTTGTAACAGCAATATGTATAAGAGTAATTGGAACAATTTGATCCATGGGGTGGAGATGGGTAGGTTTAGGGATATGTAAAGTGGGAGGAGTTGGATCTCAAGTTGGTGGAGTTGGTGCACCACTGTAATACCAGTGGACTTACATGGTAACTCTTCAGGAACTGTCCACTTAATATAAAGTGTAACATTCTGGACACCAACCACAATTTATATGTAAAGCCTAACTTACTGGCCGCTGCTGTGTAACATCAGAGTAATTACATGGTAAATCCATAGGAATTGTTTACTTAATATGTGACCTTGGACCACAAAACCAGTCATTAGGGTATATTTTTGAAATTGAGATTTATACATCATCTGAAAGCTGAATAAATAAGTTTTCCATTGATGTATGGTTTGTTAGTATAGGACAATATTTGGCCGAGAAACAACTATTTGAAAATCTGGAATCTGAGGGTGCAAAAAAATCCAAATATTGAGAAAATCGCCTTTAAAGTTGTCCAAATGAAGTTCTTAGCAATGCATATTACCAATCAAAAATTAAGTTTTAATATATTTACAGTAGGAAATTGACAAAATATCTTCATGGAACATGATCTTTACTTAATATCCTAATGATTTTTGGCATAAAATCAATAATTTGGCATAAAATCAATAATTTTGACCCGTACAATGTATTTTTGGCTATTGCTACAAATATACCCCAGCGACTTAAGACTGGTTTTGTGGTCCAGGGTCACATAAAAAGTGTAACACTTTCTTTACCAAAAAGTGCTGTTAGTCCTCTTACACATTTGTACTTTCATTACCAAAAAGTGTTGTTACCAATGTCCTGTTACACATTTGTATTTACACATACCATTCAGTGGGTTGTTACATATGTGTAGTTACACAAACATTACAGCTGTAGATACTATGTACCAATGTGTACTTACACTGTGGTTACACACTATGTATACATCTAGTTACTATGTAAGTACACAGGTATTAGGGTCACTTAATATAAAGTGGGACCATGAATTCTGTTCCTACTGTTTTTTAGAGTCAGATACTGACTCTGGTATTCTCAGATACCAAAACGCATCTCTAATTACCATTGGAAATCATTTGTGAATATGCAAAATCCTTTTTCAATTGCTCGGCCATGAAACCAAAAGTGAATCATTTAAAAGCAGAAAGCCATTAAGTTCTCCAATCTGAGTTTTTCAGATATCCTTTATTGTGTGCAAAACAAAAAAAAGCCATTCACAATTTGTTGTGTAAAATCATACTCCATTTTGGTGCATTTGCTCCATTTCTTTTCATAAGAATTAACAGCATATCTAATAAATATAATGATCATGTCTAATAAATATAGTGATCTGAATAAATTTAAACTATGTGTGATATATATGTATATTTATGCAGTATATTTGCTCTATTATACTGATCTAAGATCTAAATCAGGACATTTATTCTCAAATATATTAAATTCAGAAAAGTTATTCTAAATTCCAAATTCAAATTTAAAGGTAAATGAACAAAGACAGTCATGACACATCTTCAGCACACAACAAAAAAAAATAAATAAATAAATAAAATTATAGTTTTAATAATCAGTATTTCTGTATTGTCTTGTTATCCAGTAATAATAGATAACCATCATTAAAACTGGATATATTTACTTGAAAAGAAAAAATGCATAAAATATTTAGACAATTATCCAGGTAATTAACCTTCTTTTTCTTATCCCATTGGAAGGTTTGTCCTTGATTTAAACATAAATCTAATACAGTTTACTGAGGTTTATGAATAAAACGAGAACATTTGCTTGTGGAGAAAGAATAATAAACGTAATTTAAGTACATTCATTATGCACATTAAGTACATATTATTAAATAAAATTATTCATTTTTAAGTATGTTTAGATATTTCACTGGAAAACACAAGAAAAAATTATTTAAAAAAAAATGTTTTAAGCGCATACTGTATGTACAATGATGTACGATATGGAAAGAGTCTCGTAAAATGGTTCACATAGAAGAGAAAGAGTGAGTGTGAGAAAGAAAATTGATGGAACAAGGCCTGATGCAGACTCTGTTTGCTTCTGCTGCTCACCAGCAACCACAATGAGGTCACACCTGTTGCACTGAAACAGCAGTCTAAAACACACACACACACACTCAATATAGAAATGTATAATAACGTATCTAGCCATTTACATGCATAAATGGAAACATACACGAACACACAACCACACATAAGAGTACAGGTCTGCTCACATTAAATTGGCCTAAATTTTAAACATGCAATGTAAAAATGATTTACAGATCTAGTAAATATGTTCTTTTACTTGATTATTTCCATTTGCATATTTGCTATTTTCAGGAACACCAGTAATGCATCTCAATGCAGTTTATTTCTATATACTCTGTTTTGTTTTTTCTTTGTTTCTATTGTTCACACCAACAAACATAACTGGACTCATGCAGTATTTGAGTTCAAATGGCCTGAAAAAAACAACAACAAAAAAACGAAAAAATCTTTGGTTGAGGTCTATTCACTGTCTTATCAACATGCACTGGGGCATTAATAATTAATATTGGTGCATATGTTTGACTGTTGTCAGTCAAACATATATATGTTGCCAGTTGTTTACACTGTTTTTGTTGATTTTGTTGTCACATTTAGCAACTTGTTGTCTTGTGATGCCAGAATGAGCTTGTTCCTCTCAGTGTGTGTTCATATCATGTTGTCAATAGTTAACTCTACCCAACATGCTTAAGTTCTCTTAGGAAACCATATTACTCCGCAAACACTCTTGAAGGAATTTTTAATGGAGACAACCCTAAATCCTTTTCAGAATTTTTATCTAAAGCAATTTAAATGTTTTTAAAATGGCTATTTTATGCAACATGTTACTCATCATGAAAATAGCCAAAGAAACTCTTATGGTATAAACACCAACTGACGTCTACCCTGCATGCATATTTCTCTTATATATATATATATATATATATATATATAGTGGGTACGGAAAGTATTTATATATATAAGAGGTGGATATAATATTGAACAATATTACAAGTCAAAAGTTATATTTAGAAATCACACAGTTCGTTTAGAAACCATTGATACAACTTATGCCATCTTCTTGGATTTAATCTAAATAGTAATTTTTTGATGGCCGATTTAAAGTTTACATTTTAGTCGAGACTTTTAGTTAAACTAATTAAAGGGACAGTGCACTCAAAAATAAAGATTCTGCCATCATTTACTCACTCTCATGTCATTGCAAACCAGCATGACTTTCTGTTTTATCTGTGGAAAAGAAACTACAATCAATGTCACGTTTCAGCCCGAAATATATCAAAAGTCATTCAGGTCTGGAACAACATGCAGGTGAGTAAATTATGACAGAATTTCCATTTTTAGGTTGGTTAACCTAAAGTAATTGAATTCAACTCAGAAAAAGCCATGCAAACTGTTACCTTCAGGTTTCCACAAACAACCCATTTTGTACAGCGTGCAAACATGCGTACACAAGCATACATCTGCATGCATGCACATACGTAGACATGCATAGAGGAGCCACTGTGGAATCCTGCCTGAGTCTTCCGGTTGAATTCTACCAACGTAACCTCACATAACACGAAGAGCAAAGCTAAACTCCATCATTTGGAGCTACAGAAAACATCTAAAGCATTCATGGCAGAACTTAAGGACACTGAGTGCTTAGCCCGCAGATTTACCAATGCAGCATGCAGGTCGTGCAAAACTTCAGACGACTGCACAGAGTTTATTAATTTCATAAACACATGGTTCGTGCTCCTATAAATTGATATATCACTGCGATGGAGCACATTCGAAGGCTTTCGGCTCCTGCCCATTACCCTCGGCCCCCGAAAATATCAGCATCCAAGGCAAGAACTGAAATCTGTAACCAGATATTGGGGGTCTGGATATTGGACAGGGAAGAACATAATGAAAACTGCATGAGGGTCTCAGCGGAGGGTCTGGCTTCTGTGTCTAATTTAGCTCAGAACAATTCATATTTATAAAGCGCAGGCTCTGTTGTGGGACTGGAATTGATTAGGGAAATGTCCTGAGTATAAGGGGAGTGTTTTGCAGGGATTTCTTGTCACTGGTCCTGAAACTAGCGATCAGAGCTCGTGTCAGGACATTTGAATGGCTGTGATGAGTGAGAGATTTTCTTGTGTAGTTGCTCTATCTTTCTTGAGGGACTGTTATTTAGGTTGCAAACAGAGTTTTTTTTTTTTTTTTTGATTTTTTTGCACCCTCAGATTCCAAATATTCAAATAGTTGTATCTCAGCCAAATATGGCCCTATCCTAACAAAACATACATCAATGGAACGCTTATTTATTCAGCCTTCAGATGATGTATAAATCTCAATTTTGAAAAATTGACACTTAAGATTGGTTTTGTGGTCCAGGGCTACATATATTGTAGTATTATAATGATACAAAATGTATTCTTTTTTACTTTATAAAAATCAGTAAAGATTTCTCAGCAAAAAAAAAAAAAACACGTGAACCACAACCTAAGGGTGGTTCAGTTAAGATAATTAGCAGTTTTGCTTGATAGAAGATTTTAAATTTGAAGTTACATTCATTTAGAAATGAAATAAAGGCTCTGTTCTAATGTCTATATAGACAGCATCCTATCTAAATTTGAACCTCATAACTGACTGATTTGATCATATACTGTAAATGGTGCAACTCTTGCAAAATAAAGTGTAGATGAGATTTGACTCTTTCAGTTGAGCTTGGTGTGAGCAAATTGAAGTCCAATCATTTTAAAAATACACAGTGCATAGCCATATAGGTCGAAATATTTCAATTTTGTATAAAATTAAACGGTTTTAAATGAATGATTGAAGTATATAGAAAAGAAATGCATAAGGCTGAGTAAATTATGATAAAATGTTCATTTATTTTCAACTATCCTTTAATGTGTGCTTTTCTGTGTGTCATTAAACCTAGCGTGTTGGTATTCAGGTACCGAGCTACTGTATAAACTGAGATTGTATTCGGAATAGCATACTAGCAAACTACTTCTTTCTAAAGTTATGGCAGAAATAGTATGAGTAGTATGGTAGTATGCTACTCTGAATTGGGCCATTTGGACCTTTGCACGATTATGTTCAACTATTCTTCCGCCATGAAAGTAGTAGACAATTTGCTATATTGACATTGCAGCAACATTGTGATCAGATTTAGTTGACTAAAAGGCTGGGAATTTTAGCCTAGTTTTAATCAATGAAAACTTAAAAAACTGATAATCCCAATTATTTTTATATTATTGATTACTGATTGTGATTGTTGTCATTTGAGAAATTTCCTCAGAATTATTGCACTTTGACCTATAAGCACAAATAAAGAGAATGTCAACTGATACACATGGATTATTTTACCTCATACAGTTTCCTGATTTATTAAATGATCATATAAATTAACATGTCAACTCTATGAAAACTGGTAAAACTCAGAAGCTTTTCTCAAAAGTTAACACAGTGAACTTCGTTGTATTATTTCCAATAATTCCAAATTACAATCATGTTTTTCTAATAAAACAAAAAAAGACTTGTGGCACAAAGGTTGCATAAGCGCACTTATTCAGCAACCACATCCATGTTTGAATTTATTGCAGTTCCTCACTGAGAAGGTTTGGCAGATTTAGTCGCAGCAAACAGCACAAACGGCCATCTGAAGGAACACAGACTGACCGTATTACACCTTAATTTGAGCAGAATATTTCAATGGAGATCGCTGAACTCCAACTTACATGTTTGTCAATATTTTCAGCTCATCAGCTTTTTTTCCGCAGTGTAAGAGAGAGCGTGTGTGAATGGTTGCCAAGTTACAAAGATAAAGTAAAACACTGGGCAGAAAATGTGTAATTTTAAGAGGTCTGATAGGGGGATTTGAACTCTTGACATCTGGCAACCCCAGGCCTGAAAACTCATGAAGGTCTATATTTTTTTCTCCTATTTTTTTGTTGAAGAAAATAGAGTGATTTTGGATATAAAGAGTTTTTGTTTTTTAGTCTCGCATTTTTTTAAATCAACAATAGTGCATGTTGATACAGTCACAGTTAGTGTTTAATGATGTAGATATCATCTCGTCTTTGTCTTGCCTCTTAGTAAAGGAAAAAAGGTTGTCAATGGGTATTTTCTTCATAGTTTTTGTTAACGACATTAACACTGATTGCATACTAAAGTTGATTTATAAATTACACTCTGACATATTTCAGACTGCAATGATGTACAAAACCAAGTGTGTGTAGTTAGAAGATTTTCCATTCAAAATATTAGTATGTTTCGAGCCTTTTGGAACAGAGCCAGTCTGTTTCTTTTGTAAACCAGAGTACTAGGTCTTGAAAAGGTCATTGCGTGTGCATCAAAAGTGTTTTTCATGTATGTTTGCTCCATTCAGTGGCAGCTGTGTACTGGGTTCACCCAGAGTTAGTGTGTGTTTTCAGCGCTTGGGCGTGTGATTGTGTGTGACAGCAGCATTCCTGGGTGTATGCGAAACACATTACCACAACACACAGTGAGTCTAAAGAACAAGAGGTGTTCGGTGGTCCTTCCATAACGACCTGTCATGATATGAGGAGGTAGAGGGATGTCAATGTCATTTAGAATGTCTAGACGAGCTATTTTTGAGAGACCCTCGCTGCAGTGGAACAGACGTCATGAAGGCAGGATGAACACTTTCAGAATATCCACAGCACTGGAAAGCTCAGTGGAAATGCTCATAAAATAGTTTCTGTTTGATTCTCTGAGCATGTTAAAATAAATGCATCTAACATCTCTATAGCTCACATGTTCCAGTGAGTAATGGACCATTAGGAGAGATTGCAGTCCCATGGTACACTTCGTTTCATGCTTATGAAACTTTTCTCTCCACCACTGGTAACTTTTTATTGCAGTACTGCTCATTGTCTCTCCTTATGATTAATTGCGTATGTTTGTGATTTTCATTCATTTGTAAGTTTCAGGCAGAAGTCTATGAAAACTAAATAAATGTAAATGTTATATAGATAATTCAGAATTTTGCTTGCAAAAACACGTACACTATCATTCAAAAGTTTGGTTTCAGTACGATTTAAGAAAAAAAACTATTATGCTCACCAAGGCTGCATTTGTTTGATCAAAAATACAGTAAAAACTGTAATTTTGTGAAATGGTATTACAATTTAAAATAACTGTTTTCTATTTTAATACATTTTATCAATTAATTTATTCCGGTGATTCAAAGCTGAATTTTCAGCATCATTACTCCAGTCTTCAGTGTCACATGATCCTTCAGAAATCATTCTAATATGCTGATTTCCTGCTTAAGAAACATTTCTACTGAATTTGAATTTGAATGTTTTTTCCCCCTCAGGATTCTTTGCTGAATAGGAAGTTATTTTGTAGCATTATAAATGTCTTTACTGTCACTTTTGATCAATTTAATGAATCCTGGCTGAATAAAAAAATATTAATTTCTTTAAACAAAAAACCTTACTGACCCCAAACTTTTAAAAGTGTAGTATATGACATGCACTTGTGCTGAATTATAAGTGTTGCATCCCAGAATAGCAGATGACCATCGGTCTGTAGCAGATCTACATGTAAAAATACACGGTGAAAAGATCTGTGTGCCGAGTGAACTTGTTTAGGAGAGGTGTGACATACTGTACAGTTATTTATGTTATGTTTTAAAGTCAAAACATCGTGGAGTGAGAGAAACTGAAAGGTTTACACCCTACTTTTAGTGAGACCGTCAACAATTGACAGGCATTATGACAGATTTTCACAAATGGAGCATCTGCACATCCAGTCAAAAGTCTGGACACACCTACTCATTCTGTGTAGCGATTGTTTTCCACATTTTAAATTAATAGTAGTTTTCAACACTATGAAATGACACAAATGGTAGTATGGGAAGGATGTAGTGATCAAAACATGATATAAATAAAAACTCTTCTTTGTCTCTAGATTCCAGCTGTGCTTTAACTGGATGTTCTCCCAAACAACTTCAAAAGATGCATCCTGGGATTATTTTAAAATGGTATTAAAGGAGTAGAACTAGAAATAATTTTGTCCATAAATCAAATGTCATGCAATTAAGCAGAAGCCTTAAGATTACGAGTAACAACTGAGAAAAGTGTGTTTAAACGTTTGACTGGTAACCAGTGCTGTGTTTTTGGGCAAGACTATCTGTTTAATAGAAGATGGGATGATTGAAAAATGTTTGAATTGTTATTTATTATAATTTTTTGTAATTCTATTTGGTGCCACTAGTGGTGCAAGCCACACTAGGGGCCCTATCATACACCCGACGCAATGCGGCGCAAGGCGTAGCGCAAGTGTTTTTGCTAGTTTCAGCCCGACGCAGTTCTCATTTTCCCGTCCTGCGCCACATTGTTTAAATAGCAAATGCGTTTGCGGCCATTTGTGCGCCCATGGGCGTGCTGGTCTAAAAAAGAGGTGTGTTCAGGCGCATTGTTGGCGCATGCTATTTTGAGGAACTGAAAATCCATAGATCAACTCAAACCTAGTCTAAAGTCTGGCGCAATATTTTTTCTTTGTTATTTAAAGAGCGCGTTAGTAATATGCACCTATAGGCGAGTGCACAGTGCGCGAACACTTTGCGTATTACACACACAGGGACGCGCAGCAGCACACAAATATTTTTTTCAATGAAAAATTACATTCCGCCATGTAAATAGCGAACCCACCATGGCGCGAGCGCAACTGGCTTTTAAAGGGGATGGGAGATGAGACTCTGATTGGTTTCTTGCACGTTACGCCCAAAAAACACCCATTACTCATTAAGAGAATAGGGGCAACCCGTTTAGACCATGCGCCCAGGCGCGCCGACCATTTTCCCGTCGTTAAACTAGCAAAAGTGGATTCGGACATACCCTGAGTGCACCTGCGCCATGTGCTTTAGACCATGCACTTAGATCGTTAAAATAGGGCCCTTTGACTTTAAATATATGCAAGAAAGATGCAATATCATAATTCAAGAGACAAGAACTGGAGATTTTCAAACCTTCAAAATAGATTCAAGTTGTAAGAAAGTAGACCAATTGGGAGATTGGGAGATTTTTAAACTAATAAAAAAAGACTGCAAAATTTGAATGGAGCCTGAATTAATAGCAATCGTTAATTATTAGAGGTTTCGAACAAACCCAAACCAGAATATTTGAGGAATATTAATACAGTCCTGCTTTAATGTGTTTAAAGATTGGACTATTATAATAATTTTGACTGTAATAAGAACATGCAATGTAAAATTTGAAGCAGATTGAGTCGTTCAGAGCCACAGACCACATATATTTTATCAGACGGACAGAGGAGGATCTGGTCAGTTTGATTTTATATGTCTGCTGCTTTTTCAATATGTCATTAAAACATAATTCTGAACTTATGTAGTTTAATTTGTGTCTTACTGTAGTGTTTAGTCATCCCTGGCTCTTGCTGTTGTTTCTTTGAAAATTAACAGAAATAATCATGTATTTTCACCACACAGCTCGACACCTGCTCTTAAACACTGATAAGCTAGTTTTCCAATAGTATCACTTTCAGACCTCACCCAACACCTGAATGGAAGTGCAGAGAAACTAACAAACATTTTGGCGTTTCAAGCAAACACACACAGATCCTCCCAAACACACCCTATAACTGTTATTGCTACAGCCCCACCAAGATGCAAAACCACTAAGAACATTAGTGCCGCATTTTTAGCTCCAGTTCACACAGTGTTTTCACAGTGTAACTTGAACATTTCTACATTAGGACTTTAACCCTCAGAGACCCACCGTCGCAAAACTGCAAAACATCTTAAAAGCAATTCAGCAGTAATTATGGGTTAAAATATAAAACTGTATATAATTTTATGAAATATAGCATTGCTATGAGACATTTTTGCAGTTTAAATATCCGGGTTTAAGAGTCTGAGGGGTTTAAGAAACTAATTTCGAAGTTTGGTCAAGAATAAATGGATTACATGGAAAATTAGAATTTGCATAGATTGCATTGCCTCTTTAAAACTGTGCCCTGAAGCGTCTGCACACAATCGTTTTATTTGTCATTAAAACCTAAGGTTAAATCCTCGGTTAAGACCGATGCGTCATCAGTGTCTCAATTATCCGTCTGAAAGTGTGCGAGACTGATACGCGATGGAGACTCTTCTACCATGAGAACTCTCACACACAGACAAAAATCCTTAATCATCTTCAAAACCTCTCCCTTCCTCTCTCCCTTATTTGCCAGAGTGCAATAAAACAAGTTAATTATGGTGTTGAAAATATGAGGATAATGATAGGATATAAGATGATGGTCGTCCTGAGGTTATGAGTTTTTGATTCTCTCTGTTGCCTTTTTGTTTTTTGTTTTTGTTTTTTTCGCTCGCTAAATCCAAAGAGCCCTTCCCAGAAAAAGCTGAAGTTGTTTACAAGCGGTTTATTGACTTGTGTTGGGTGATGGGAGATTTTCAGGTTGGTCTTTGTGAAAGGAAACAGCTCAGAGTTCTTGAAGTAAAGAATTACTTCAGATGCTTATTTCAATGCATTTGTGGTTCACTCCAATTAAAATCAATGCCACATAGAAGATTAGATTTTAAAAAAGGATTAATCTGAATAGCCAAATTTGTTATTTTCTTCCTCCATGAAACACAAAAAGTAGATGTTAGGCAGAATGTCCAAGCTGCTCTTTTTCTTACAATGAAAGTGGATATTAATCAAGAAAATGTAGGACTTTATTTTATTTTAAAGATGTTGATTTCACTGTAGGCTGTTTTGATTTCATGTTGACTTTGAAGTTGTAATCTAAATAGACACAAGCAAAAACATCCAATTTTATCAAGCTACTGTGCACAAAGTGTTTACTTTAGACGGGCAGCCTTTAAACTATAGTAATCTAGTATCTTTGAACAGTTCATAGACTATAGGGAATTCGGGAAGGTGGCCTTTTCATTCATCTGATGAGTTAGTAATTTTAGTTTCACTAGAGAACTAGATTTAGTTTTAATTTGAGAATGTCTGGCAAAATGTAATCATCAATTGTACACGTGTGCTTGAACAGAGGTGAAACAACGAACGTGTTTGTGTGTTTACGGAGTTGCAGCAGTTCCTTTTCTAAGGAAAAGCCCCAGACAAACAGACAGGGATTCCCCCTCTCACAGACACACACACACACTCATGCTTTCTCTCTTCCCATTCCTCTGCCCTTCTGTGTCTGGACTCTGGTCAGGCTGTCTGGATCACTCTCACGACATTCCCATGCAGACACACATACATACTGTACAAGTTGCAAAATATCTCACACTTTCTTTCATTTTTGCAGACAGATGACAGACATCATGCTGCTGACTCACTATGTCAAAGTGATGACTTGGCGATTTCCCTCCATCTAGAAAATGACAAATATTCACACTGTCACTTCCTGTTGGACATTCCATGCTTCATTTAACTGTTGTCTCTCTGAAAGTGTGAAAACCAAATTTAGGAAGTGACTTTAAAGTCAAGATTTTACAGGAACAATCCACTTTATGCAGGGTTTAACTGCATTATTTCACATGAACTGAGAAAATTGATCTGAAATATATATATATATTAGATTTATATTATAATAATGTTATAAATATTATTAAATTTGTATTATAATATATGATTTATTTTTATACATTTTATATTTTTATAAATACCATATTATATTTATTGTATAAATATTGTTTAATAAATTGAATTTTGTGAATTATTTCCTTATTATTATTATTTTACTAGCTATTTTTCATATTGTCATATATTGGAATATTTATTCACAACAGATGTTTTCTTTAGTACACATTTAGTATTTGTGTTTCATTTGAATCACTCTTTATCTTTACCTTATTTATTATGTTGTGTTTCCTGATGGTCGCAGACCAGCTGGCAAGTAATTTTTAATTCAGTATGATTTATGAGTTGGTACTTTGAATGATTAGTAATGTTGTAATGTTTTAAAGGTTCATTACTTTTACATTTATTCCTTAGGAAACAACATGTTTGCCAGCATAAATGAGCTCAGCAGTGTGGAAACACTCTTATCTCTCATTTACGGGCCACTGATAGAAAGTCAAACTTGGCGAGCCCATTATGTGTGACATGCAGCGAGTCTGTTAACGAGCTCGTTTTAGAGCTTTGTCTTTAATCAACGCAATGGCAAAGACTTTACATGCTCTTGGATTGATTAGCTCAAATAACAGCACAGAATAACACCTTCCAGCACTGTGACTGAGTTTACAAACACACCAGAAGAGAGCTTAGTGACATCAGCCTTAAAAGAAAGTACTTTCAGAGTAAGTCAAATACCATACAGACAGAAATTTTGTTCAAGGCCTGATTTGCAATTTAGAGACTTTCAAAGTTTGCAGCATATTACAAATTATATAATCGTATACATTTTTATGCGCTTAATAGATGCTTGTAGCCAAAGTGACTTAGATTACTTTTGAAGGTATACATTTCATCAGTTCATGCATTCCCTGGGAATTGAACCCATGACCTTGGTGTATTATGCACCATATTATGCACCACAGAGCTTAGTGCGTTGCAGTCAGAAAATCTGCATCAACATAATCATACGTGTTCACTGCATGTGCTCATGAGCACATGCCCTGACAAGCGTGCTGTTTTGATTAATTGCTCTGTTTAATGTCGACCTACATTTTTAATTCCCTCATTCCTTTCATATACAGCATATCTCCTCCCTCTCAGACACTCGCGAGATGGAGCGCTTCGTCTGAACAAAATAAAAGATTAACATGTGGCTTTTGTTGCAGGCGGGAATGAATGACAGCATTCCACATGAGACCACATCAAAGGCCCACTATATCTCACACCATTTCTCCTCTTTCTCTTCTACCACTTTATCATGCTTTCATTTTTCTTTTTTACACAGCTTTTGTTTTCCTCTCTCGGTTTTAAGTGCCTTTTTAAAATCCAACAATATCTATCTATCTATCATTCTATCAGTTGTTCTAATGATCTATCTATCTATCTATCTATCTATCTATCTATCTGTCTGTCTGTCTGTCTGTCCATCCATCTACCCGTCCATCCGTTCGTTCGTTCGTCCATCCATCTATCTATCTATCCATCTGTCTGTCTATCTACCAATCATTCGTTCTATCGTTTGTTTTATCTGTCTTTTTAGTCCATTTCCCCCCTTTTCTCTGTCTTTCTCTCTCTGTCTGTGTGTTCCAGCTGAGAAAGGTCCCACCGCATGCAAACACAAAGGGGCATTGTATTCTGGGTAAAATGTGGTAAGCAGACGCTGGTGGACGGCCCTAGCGGTTGCTGGCAGGCAGACACACTTCCTAACGCTGCCGGCACACGAGCTCTTGTTTTGGGAAAGCCCTGAGTTTTGGTGGCTGTGGCAAGGGGCATTTATGAAAGCGGGACGTGGCTTATTTTGGGAGCCAGTGGGGTGAGTGTAAATTTAGCCCCCACCACAAGGTCACCCCTGGATCCCTTTCTCTCTGTCTCCCTCATTAAGACATTCGTATGTCCATCTGTTGTCAGGGTGGGACCGCCATGTGCCCACTGAAACTCATCTCTCACTTACTCCGTCAAATTGGTTCCAACAAGTCTGAAAATACATCTCTATGCTGTGCTCGGGGGTCTTTTCCAGGGGCTTTGAAGTTTTCCTAGAGGGTCAGACTTCCCAGCGGTGGTGGTGGATTACTGCGGTTCGACTGTAAAAATAGAGCCACATAATAGAACTGTGCGCCAGCAGAATTATCTCCACGAGAGTGTTTTATTTAGAAATATGGGAGATTTTTTTCTGCTAATTTATTTTTTCTGTCCCCTAAGATTCTTTTAAAGATCTCTTTAGTTTTAAAGGTGGTGTGTGTAATATCTTAAATATTATATTCTTTATCTAAGCTTAATGTGGAGAGAGTATAAATACTTCACAAAAAATAAGCCATTCGTAAACACTGTGAAACTATGTTCAAAACATTGCTCTGTTTGTTTAAGCATCACAACCAGGCAAACCCAGCTACACTGACTGAACCAATGATGTTTTATAAAATTATAATGTGTGTGTATGTGTGTATATATATATATATATATATATATAATATCTTATTATATCTTATAATATCTACATTTTATAAAAGTAACTGATTACCTTATAGTTCATTAGTTGAGGCTTGGTTATAGTTTTCAAGTCCAAGGCCCATCACATTTTCTTAAAAAAAAAAAAATGATTAAGGTAATAATGAAATCTTTATTCCAGGATATGTTGTAAATGTTTTATCATAAAACTACATTTGTAACAAAAAATTATATATATTTTTAAGTATTGGAAATACTTTTATTTGAAGAATCACCCATTACTGGTTAATAACAGGGTTTTAAAGAAACCCTCAAAACACACACAAATTCCTCTTCATAAGGTTGTGTGTGTAAGATAATGGCAATGAATCTGTGTGAATGACATCACAAACGTAGGACAGTCATGGTGATTCTCATGTGTTGTGAACTCATAAATGAATGCTGCTGGTCAACCACAGTCAGAGGCAAAAAGTGCTTGATCAACAGCATCAGCATTTTAATGAAACGCTGTACATTGTCTGACCACATATGAAAGAACTTTTTGAAAGCAGACAGGAAGAGTCTGAGAAAGCGACTTCTTGGGTTGGGAATGGCAAATGTTTTAAATATGAGTTAAAAGAGGCACATTTTGGTGGGAAAAATCAACCTGCTGTTTATTACGGCAGTGAAATGTGTTCTAGTCTTCTTTTTTTTCGCAGTAATATCTGCTGGTGACTGGTGTGGTGTATTCTTAAAGGGATATTTTCTTCTTCTTTTTTATTTCATTTTAATTTTACCCCTAACATTCAATAATGTTGGTAAATGTTTACACATTTTCCACCCTCTCTTTTGCTCTTATAATTAAATGGGTTATACAGCTGTGTATAAACTATGTAAGCTTCCTCTGCACATCTTAAATGTGATAAAGCGCTGTGCTGCACTTCTTTGTGGATTTGCTGGGGGTTTATTTTTATTTTTCTCTTTTTATAGAGTTTAACTGCTAAAGACTTTTCTTAAACATGCAATTACTGTAGATTAGAGATGCGATATCACAGCATATGTCACAGAGTGAGAGTGATGTAGTGAGTCACTGTGTATGGGGGGGTGTGAGTGTTCTTGCAGGTGTTTTTGTATTTACAGATCATGTGCAAACAAGAGATTCAAATTGATTAATCAAAATGTTATTAAACTCACAACCGAATTGATGTCTATGAAGACTTAGATGTGTTATGCACATTTAAGCAAGTAAAAAGACCAGGGAGACCGTGTAGCATGTGTGATGTGTGCAAATCAGACCTTACTTACTTTCTACTGATGTTTCCTGTCTCACGCCAGTGATGTTTCAGAAGCTTCAGCTGATGCACATGCTTCCTCTAGGGGCCAGGAGGACGACTATACCACCATGAAGTTAGTCCAAATCCAACTGAAAGAGGAAATTACATTGAAATTGCACATATCTCCATAAAACAGCATTTGATTTATTTCTCAAGGGAGGCATTTTACTCAGACAGTTCTTGCTGCGGAGTCTCAATACTCCTAACAGCGTAATAAATCTTTGTACTTTTTTTCTACCGCAAACATTAACTCAGATCTCT
The DNA here is from genome assembly GCF_001515605.1 of Sinocyclocheilus anshuiensis. Lineage (NCBI taxonomy): Eukaryota > Metazoa > Chordata > Actinopteri > Cypriniformes > Cyprinidae > Sinocyclocheilus > Sinocyclocheilus anshuiensis. The sequence goes on along the minus strand of NW_015552799.1, from coordinate 192,956 downwards.
CTCTGTAAAACACTTCCTGCATGCTCCATGAAAAACAGACTGTTTTGATGACACGATACATCATGCGTTTTCAGTGTTATGTCACATAAAACTTCTCCACAGCATCAGAGCATTTTTAGTTCATAAACACTTATTGTAAAACAGATACACTGTAATAATTTGTGAACAATTTTCACTCAGAAGTTAATAGTAAATTTCATAGTTCATTACAAAGAAACAGCAAGTAACACAACAGCAAAATACAGCAAGCATGACATTTTAAAGTATAAAAACCTGAAATGGTATTTTCTTGTAAAACTTGCTCCAATAATCTTTTTGGACTATTTAAGTTTTATTTAAAAATATATTAAAATAAAAAAAATCTTCAAATATATATATATATATATGTTTTTTACAATGTAGTGCTGCTAAAACTACCAAGCCATGCAAAAATGCACGAAATTGTGTTTGTACCTTCATTTAAATAGTGCATGAGAAATTGAGAAGACTGGTGTCATAGACAGACATTGTCATCTGAACCCATCAGATATTTAATTAAGTAATGTGTTTTTTGGAGACTTTTAACGTTTATTCATCCTAGACCGTTCTTGTGAGCAAATATGGCTTTAATTTTGTGCTCTGTGAGAGAGGGAACACTTCTGGACAGAAATACAAAATAATTGTTTGTTTTACATTCTTTGAAAAGATCCATATACGCTGCGAATGGCGTCATCTGTAATATTTCAGTACAATAACAATTCAGATTCATCCATCAGCAAAATATGCTTTGATCTGACACGCTTTACTTAAAATATAAAACAAATTACAGCTTAGAGTGAATCATTCACCGCAAGCTTCACTGTATTTGACAAAAGGCGGTAAACTAGGCTTCATTACAGTCAACAGTGCCGAGAGCGTGTTTATATATATTCTATTAATATGAGCATTGTGCATTGATGTTATTTTTCTTCACATTAATTCAAGTATTAGATGCATTCAATGAAAACGAAAGATGACATCACAACGACTTCACAAAGATGCATTGCGCTTTAGATAGGACACTGTGATGATGTCATTAGGGACACCTGATATGAGGTGGGGCTTGAAATTCAAGCATGTAAACGGGAGATTTAGAGTTGACTGCAGGTCATCCGTGCTGCTTTCTCAGGCAGACAAACCCGCAGCTGAAACTCAAGGAGACACTGTATGGAAGGAATGCTCTCTGCGGCTTCCAGACTTGCTCCCTCTGTAATTTGTAAACGTAAAGAAATGTGCTGCCGCCCACAGAGGGGGGAAGATAGCAAATCCACAGACTTATGTCAGCATTTTATGCCCCAATTTGATTTTTATCTGCGGGTATGGAGGCCTGTGTGTGTGTTTGGGGGTGATGACTAATGAAGTAATGTTTTACCAGTGCAGAGCATTTGGGCACATATCTGTGGTTTCTTCAGATTCAGTATTCTTCAGATTGTCGTGTTGCTTTTGCATGAAATCCAAGTGGGTGCGTTTATATGTGTGTGTGTGTGTACGAATGCTTTCAACATTAACCTTAGAGACGTATGAAGTTACTTTTGACTTGCTATTGGATAAAGAGTGAATTTAACTTGGCATGTGAACTGTTTAATATCTTTGTCACTACTTAGAGGGCAATGGAGTGAAAAGCCTTTTTTTTTTACCATTGATATATATAGTATACTTTATATATTTCTTGACTGAACAACATAATTTGCATCAAAATAATTTGGTAAATATATGTTGTGATTTAAGTTTTTTTATGAAACTTGTGGCAAAAATCCTTTAGTTATTGATTTTGAATAGATAGGAGGCAAAAGTGATTTTAAAAAATGCATGATATTTTTGAAATAACTTTTAAATAACCACTTCAGCAAATGGTTAACCAGTTTTGTCGGTTTATTCAACCACTTTTGGCATTTCATAACCTCTCAAGTATTTCACATGAGTAGTGTTTTTCTTTTAGTACAGTAGGTGCAGTGTTAGTGTGTATATTACAAATTAATCTCCATTGTGATTGGAGTAGTCAGTGTGAGCCCACTTTGCACATCCTTTGCAATAAATCTTTTCCTTCTCAATTATGGAAAGCAATTTGTTGCTGTTCAGGCATACTGTATCGATCCTGTGCCTACCAAATGCTTTTTGGTGGTGTTTTTTGCCACAGTGTTTTTTTTTTCTCCCTCCCAAGTGGAGCCTTTAGATTCTGCAAGGACAATTAATTTAATATATGTTTAAAAATTTACTATTTAGAAGAATTTCATTGTTAATTACATCATACTTATCTAAAATAAAGTATATGGGGTTTTACTTGAATCATAAGATTTAATCTTTCATACCATTTACTTTTTAATATTTTTAACTGCATTTTAAAATGTATAGTTTTTTTGTAATACATTGCATTTTTTTGCAATTTCAAGTCATTAAGAGAGAACATTCACAAATGAACAACTTACCTAAGCTTTTTTTCTTTCTGTAAATGCACAAAGGGATTCCCTTTTGCTGCAGTGTTCAGATAAAATATTTCCTTTTTGTCTCAAAATGTATGATATTTTCAGGGATTCTCCTTAGCTGCATGAATCTGCCACATGTTTTAGTACTAGACAGATCAAGTTACCTCAAAATCAACATTTAGACGCATGCGATGACTTCATGATGCTTGTGCAATACAGAGTGACAAACAAGTTTAGGAAATAGCTGTTGTGGTTTTGTTGCTATTTAGTATTTTGGGAGAAAATATAATCAAACCAAAAGGGTCTTTTACTCCTCGAGGCATTTAACCTCATTGTACCCTTAAAGAATGATGGCATGTTGGTGCTCTCTGAGTCTGTCTCTGGCATCTTTTTCAATGTTTGAACTTCAGGCTGTTTTGGAGGGCTCGTGCGTCTTTGTATCCGCTCACATCATTTCTCAGCGCGTGATTACTGGATGTGTATTTGACGCGGGCTGTAAGCTGCGCTCCTCTCTCAGATCACATATCAGAGGGACGCGCTTCATTAAGGAGGGCACGTTGCAGCGAGACTGTAACCGTAGAAACTGCGCGCGGAGTCTGACTATGACAGGCGTACGGAGTCAGTCTGAGCGCGTGCGGTCAAGTATTAATAATGAACAGATGCTGAAATATCACCGATATATGCATTCACAACGACCCCTGACCAGCTTGTGCTTGGGGAGGTTTCTTATCACGTTCGTGTTCAGGATAACAATTCATGTTGTTTATTCTTATATATATATATATATATATATATATATATATATAAGTAGGCTATATAGGATGTTTTTTTTTTTGTTTTTTTTTGATGACTTACGTTTAGAAAACTGTTCTAGTGGCGCCAGAGGAGAATTTGCGCTGCGCGAGACTAACTTTGACAGATTGCGCCCCAAAAATACCTTTATATTTTCATTTAGACATTTAGAAGACGTTTGAAATGTATCTACACATATCAGGCCCATATAACTATATTGCACACATTATGCTACAACATGTATGTAACATATATTATATGTTGCTATTACTATATCAATAAGAAGAACAAGCGCGCCACAAAATGATGCAGCAATGCACTTCTTTTAAATGCATTCTTATTGTTTATTAGAAGTGATTCGTGTTTGCTAGTAGTAGTAGTATAACAGGCACACTGTAATGTAAAGTGTGACTCAATTATTGCATATGTGTGAATAATCAAAATATCCAGCTTTATTTAAAGGCTTTAGGCTGTGTGCAACACATGTCAGCATGTGCATCTATTTCGACAACAGTTACTCAATGCAACGCGATGCAACGGGCGGTTGGAAGGCGTGAAAAGAGGAAGACACATTCGCAATAATAGATCTTTCGAGCAGATGTTGATGAAACAGGCTAATGATCTGGAGATGTAGGGTAATGTGCATATTTTTGCACTCTTAGACCATTGGTGTGGGTGAGACTTTGACTTCCCTCCTAGGCTATATTCACATTATTTCCTCACATGGAGGTGAAAATAAACATCAGTGGTTTAACAGCAAAAAAATGCTACGATAACAGAAAAAAAAAATAACAGACGGATTCTTGGCGTTTTGAGGATTTCGTGGGATAGCCTAATAATAGCTAATAAATAATGATAATATTAATAAGTTTGATTATTATTATTATCATTATGTTTACATGGCTGTTGTCTTTTATTGTATGTCAATTCTAATTATTAAGCACACGTGTGTTTGTTTTGTTGTTGTTTGCTTTAATGTGAAGTTCTCTACATGTAACCGAACGCTGGTTTCAAACTGAGCTCATCTTTTAGCATGTGAGCCTGCAGACTTCTGGCACGAATCCTGCCAACACGAGTTAAACCTCAAGCCCACTGCACATATATAACACTGAAACATACACTCCCTCTTTCCATCACAGAATGAGCCAATAAAAGAACGAATACAAGCAGAATAAAATGTATTTAATGACTGTTACGAATTAATCGACTGTTAAAAATGTAAATTACTGTTGTAAAGGCATTTCTGTTGGCTTTAAAGAAATATGAGACGTTAAATTGTAATAAATTATATTATTTTATATAGAAAACATTTAATAATATAATATTAATATAATAATAATTATGATTATAATAATTATTCGATTTGTGTTGCGAATTGAAGAAAACAATCTGTTCTTTCTGACTGCATTTAGCCCAAATGCTTTAGTCTTGCAGAGTAAAATTATTAAACTTAACTCAGTATTTAAAAATGCACATTTTTATATAATGTATAAATGTATGTAAATATTGTGAATAAATCATTATTTTAGCAGTTAGGGCATTTGTAGAGAGAGAATGCATCTGCTTTTCTCCGTTCACTCACCGTAAACATTGCATTTAGGATTTGTTAATCAGTCAATTAATTAATTTGCTTCTTTGTCGTGTTCTTAGCGTCCGTTTTAGGGCGTGAGAACATTTTATGTATCATCAATAGGCTATAATAACCATGAAAATAAAAAAAAAGAAGATGAAATCCACAGAAAATATGAATTCATTCAAATGACCTGTAACTGCGAGAATCGCTTTATTTCTGTTTTCCTCCCTTTTCTTTCAGTCTGTCTCCCTCTCTCTGTCTTTTCCCCTCCCATTCAGTGTTAGTTTGATGTGCTTTAATTCGTTTTCCGATGGTTTTTAAACGACAAATGCGCCTACTAGTGGTGACAGTGTGAGCTAAGGGTGTGTCAACCACACAAGAACTCATTAGATTCTAATTAAATACCATGAATGAGACTTATAAAATCCATTATCATAATTATTGTTGTTCTGTTATGATGTAGCAAAACCATTAGTTATTCGAAAATTAATTTAGCACAAGATGCATGGGCGATAGATCAGAAATTTCTCAACGCTTTCAGTTTTTCATGTGCAGAAAATACTTGTTTAAATGCTATTAGCCTTCAGCTTGAACGTTGTTTAATTATTGTTATTGCTACTGTTTTTAACATTTCTTTTTAAGGGCTATTTTTGTATTAACAAATAATGTTAATGAACTGTTTCTGGATTGCTCAATACATTATTCATTCAAAAAAATGATATAAAGATAAACTGGCACACAGATATTAATAACTTTAACAAAAGATATTTACATTTTTGTCTGTGGTTTTTAAAGGTTACACCTGGCAGACTCCAAACCTTAATCCATTATGTGCCATAACATGTGAGGAGAGGACTGAAATATTTATTGATTGCTCATTAAGTATATGGCTGATAATAGAGAAGCTTTCTGTTTTGCTTCGACGCGTTTGATGGACGCATCAAACCTAGCCCTGTTCGCGGATTGGTCGATTAAACCCGGCCCTGATCGCTGATTGGTGGAGCGCTCAGCGCACTCCAGGCTATAATGAGATGAGTAAATAACGCTTGTCAGCAGAGCGCAGAGCGCAGCTTTTGCGTGCACGTACGTGTGACTACCGGAGAACCTTCAATTAGAAACAGAACATTTGACAACTAAACCGGACTTTACTGCAGAAATTCTTCTGAAACTGTGGGATTAATTTGTGTGGACTTTATTTTCAGACGCTCTGGACTGATAGGACGGAAAATGTCGCTCTGACTGAAAGTAAAACTGACATCTAGGAGCAGCATTTATACCTGCTGGAATAAATGCGGTTTAATAAGTAGCTTTAGAATAGTAGTTTCATATGCTTTGAGAAGCGTACTTGTATCAGTTTTGTGTTTTCACTCCAAATTCCTTTCGTCGTGCGTGAAAGCGCGCATGTGTGCTTGCGGTTTCTTGTTTTTAGCTGAAGTCAATGGGAAACTCAAGCGCACTTTAACGCTTCTGCATTGTAACGCAAAGTAAACTGTCACGGAGGAGTTTTTCCGGGTTCACTGTCACGGACTTTCTGTACTTACCCCTTTGGTTGCCTGAGCTCTTCACGGGGTCTCATTTGTAATCGGTTGTGATGCATATTCCCGTAGACCCAAGCACGAGCAGACGGTTCACGCCGCCCTCCGCCTCGTTCCCGTGCGCTAAAGTGAATGAGAGCCCGAGCATGAGCGCACCGGGTCCGCTGCGGGCCGGGCGGCCGTTGGAGGGCCGCACCATGGTGGACGTGCTGGCGGATCACGCCGGAGAGCTGGTGCGCTCCGACAGCCCGAACTTTCTCTGCTCGGTCCTGCCGTCACACTGGAGGTGCAACAAAACTCTGCCTGTGGCTTTTAAGGTAACGTAAATAAAACATTAATTTATGTAGCCTAATATGACTTATTTCATGGCGTTGTCAGTTAAATCACAAGTCAGTCAGAGCTAGTGTTTACAGAAGTCGCGCTCTCTTGAAGAGATAACCATAGCAACGGTAGGCTGCGCGAGCCTTTTCCGTTAGAATCCATTACAAATGATACAAACAAACTGTAAGTACTGTCATTATTTATCACTTCTCACAGATTTACATATAACACGTGCTTAACAAAATGTGTTTTTACAGATAGAGTAAGATAGTTGACGTTTGGTTGACTAGGGTCGTCAAAAGTCAAATCGCCAAGCTCACCAGTTCGTGTTCTGGAAATTACGTTACAGACAAAAAGTCCTTTAAAAAATCCACTCACCTAAAAGTCACTGAATAATTCAAACACTTGCATATATTTTTTTTCTGATATCATCGTAACATATTTCTGCTTGACTGATAATATGAACAGAGGATAAAAACAAAATCCTGACAATTCGACAACACCTTGTACGGTCCTTTATTTCTATTATTATTATTATTATTATTATTGTCAGCCTATTATTATTATTATTATTATTATTTAATTGGAAAATAGCAATTATATTGATCATCGCGACAACGACATTCAGTTATAATGTTTTGTTTGCGAAAAAATTACTTTAGGCTATATGGAATTATTATTTATATCTAAATTGTGTTTATTTTTACATTTAGCATGTATACCAATCACAACCGTGCACTTGCAGCAAACGTAATTAAAATAAAATTGCTAAAATTGAAGAAAAAAGCTCAAACTGATTATATTTAAGGGAACGATGTATCCGCGGAGCTAATCATACATTTTTTATTTGCATATAAATAGAATTATATTAACAGTAATCGTCAATGTATTTATTATACGCATGTAAGCGAGTTTATATTGCAATGATTACTGTGAGGGTTGCAACCCAGGTTTGTTTGGTTTGGGGTTTGTTGGGTTTGTGTGTGTTGTTGATTGGGTTTGTTGGGTTGATCTGTGTGTTTATCAGGTGGTGGCTCTGGGTGATGTTCCTGACGGGACTCTGGTCACGGTGATGGCGGGAAATGATGAGAATTATTCCGCGGAGCTGAGAAACGCGTCTGCCGTCATGAAGAACCAGGTGGCGCGATTCAACGACCTGCGCTTCGTGGGCAGGAGCGGCAGAGGTGCCACATCTATCAATCTGTCTTTCTGTCTGTGGTCAGATGCATGCATGTGGTGGAAATCCAACAACATATTTATACAATATGATAAACAAAAAAAATATATATTTTTTCTTTATGCAATTCAAATATAAATTTAAATTTATAAATTGTTAAGCTAAAATATTGCACAGTGGAGATCGAAAAAAAAGGGTACAGCATGCTTCAATTACTTGTCCCAGAGAAATAATTTCCCCACAGCAGATTGTTTTCTTAAACGATTTGAGGTTTAAAAAACATCTTGTTTACACACCTAAAAACACCCTACCTCTTACATAGCTCACATTCTTTCACAAGCTTTTCCTTCTTGTCTTTTTCCTCTTGGCCTCGCTCCTCGCACTCACATTTTTCCTGTAAATGTTACACTTTAAATAGTTGCAGACGGATGAGTGGAAAGCGCTGCAGTGTGCGAATTAAAAGTACCTTTCATTTCTGCAGTCAATTACCCCACCCTCATAGCCCTCATACAAGCCACGGCTTTCTCCCCCTCAAAGCGCAGCTTCATTGCATTTATAGATCACACACACACACACACACACAAACATGCACACAGACACAGCAGAGTCCTGGGAGCAATCTGGAACACATTGTCTGACTAATCCACATCATAAACGCATTTGAAAGCGCATCAAAGCAGTAGTGTTGTCTCTTTTCAGAGGAAACTCATTCATTTCTCCCAGCTGTATGTGACCCACCTCACTGGGATTGTGCATGAATCTTTACTTCATGCAGCCAGAGGGAGTTTCTGTTTTACCTGAGGGCTTTTCTGGTGTATAATCAACTTTATGTAATGTAGTAATTTATCACAACCAAAAAAACTAAAAAGAAAAAAGCTATAAAGCTGTCAGTGGAGCGGCAGCCTAAGGTACAAAAGCTAAAAGGTAAATTTCTGCACCTTATTTACCACTAAATGGTACATATTATTACCTTAAAGGTATATATTGGTGCTTTAAACGTACATATTAGTAGCCTACTTTAAAAGTATATACATTTTAATATCTAAAGTGTACATATTAGTACCTTTCAAACTGGGAACCATCACAGTATTGTACCTTTTTTTCTGAGAGTTTAAATGATAGTCCCATAGGGCACTTTCTAGAATGAATTTAGAAAATATCAAGTATGCAAATATTATGTGAAGATTATTTTGTCATAAACATGTTGCTAAAATACTGACTGCACAATATTTGTGACTGTTTCAAACCACAAATACTTTCCGGTTTTGACTCAACATGTTGACAGTGTGGTCGGAAAATTTGACATTTTATCCTGTGTCTTCTCAGGAAAGAGCTTCTCTTTGACCATCACTGTGTTCACTGGACCACCCCAGGTCGCCACATACAACCGTGCTATTAAAGTCACCGTGGACGGACCTCGAGAACCAAGACGTGAGTACCCAGAATCCCTGAATGACTATCAAAAAGAGCGTTGACCAAGGTTTCCAACAGCACCAGCAATGATAACATTATCTTGCACTGGTATCCACCTCTTTGCATGACATTGTTCTGCATGAACTCAAATTGTTTGTTTTATATAGAGTATTTTATCAGGAGCTGTGTGTTTCTTTGTGCATGAAACCAGCATAGAATACAACAGAAAGAGTCGCTGTCTGTTTTATTGATTTATCGTTTGTGTATAATTTCATGCTAGACTGCAAATCACAACTCTGGTAGAAAAGCATTTCTTTTGCGGTGTTTGATAGCTAGGGAACGTATTTGAGGAGGTGATACAAGATGAGATAGTCTCTCTTTTGTGTCTGCTTTATACCGTGTTATTTACAGCAGTAAAATCCAGGCTGAGCAGTCTTTGTGTGCCAAGTAAAACAGATTAGTTAATCTGTTGGTTCCTGGAGTGTTTCTTACTGTATTAGAGCTAGGAGGTTGATCATTGCACACTACTGTTGCTAAATCGGTGAATGTACGTAATGGTTTTGATATTATACTATGTTGGGATGGAGTATTTGGATGGTGCGAAGAGTATTTGAACTATTTTCGGAGCACCGACGGCTTTAATAGTCCTATGAGTCATTCACAGATGATACCGGGGAGTAGAGCCACTGTGTGTGTGTTCCCAAATAGTACAGTGTTTTTTTGTGAGTAAGTGTTGGTTTCGATGTCTCCTTGTATTCTTTATTTGGGTGTATACATACCTGTACAGCAGTGTGTGTTAATATTAAACAGCGAACAGTCTTTCGTGGTCTAGGTGGTTGCCAACCTCAGATGTCAGTTGTGGTGTGTTATTAAGCTGTTTCGGGAGCAGAGAGCGAGGGTGCGTCTCTGAGCCGCAAACACAGAGGGTTCAATGAAAGTGGGCACTCTTTCTGACCAGCGGGGTCAGCAGTGCCTGACCGCATTAGAGCCGCTGAATTAACACA
>NW_015552799.1:176635-179743 GCF_001515605.1 Sinocyclocheilus anshuiensis | reverse complement strand
TATTATTATTATTATTATTATTATTTAATTGGAAAATAGCAATTATATTGATCATCGCGACAACGACATTCAGTTATAATGTTTTGTTTGCGAAAAAATTACTTTAGGCTATATGGAATTATTATTTATATCTAAATTGTGTTTATTTTTACATATAGCATGTATACCAATCACAACCGTGCACTTGCAGCAAACGTAATTAAAATAAAATTGCTAAAATTGAAGAAAAAAGCTCAAACTGATTATATTTAAGGGAACGATGTATCCGCGGAGCTAATCATACATTTTTTATTTGCATATAAATAGAATTATATTAACAGTAATCGTCAATGTATTTATTATACGCATGTATGCGAGTTTATATTGCAATGATTACTGTGAGGGTTGTTTGTTTGGTTTGTTTGGTTTGGGGTTTGTTGGGTTTGTGTGTGTTGTTGATTGGGTTTGTTGGGTTGATTATCAGGTGTATCAGGTGGTGGCTCTGGGTGATGTTCCTGACGGGACTCTGGTCACGGTGATGGCGGGAAATGATGAGAATTATTCCGCGGAGCTGAGAAACGCGTCTGCCGTCATGAAGAACCAGGTGGCGCGATTCAACGACCTGCGCTTCGTGGGCAGGAGCGGCAGAGGTGCCACATCTATCAATCTGTCTTTCTGTCTGTGGTCAGATGCATGCATGTGGTGGAAATCCAACAACATATTTATACAATATGATAAACAAAAAAAATATATATTTTTTCTTTATGCAATTCAAATATAAATTTAAATTTATAAATTGTTAAGCTAAAATATTGCACAGTGGAGATCGAAAAAAAAGGGTACAGCATGCTTCAATTACTTGTCCCAGAGAAATCATTTCCCCACAGCAGATTGTTTTCTTAAACGATTTGAGGTTTAAAAAACATCTTGTTTACACACCTAAAAACACCCTACCTCTTACATAGCTCACATTCTTTCACAAGCTTTTCCTTCTTGTCTTTTTCCTCTTGGCCTCGCTCCTCGCACTCACATTTTTCCTGTAAATGTTACACTTTAAATAGTTGCAGACGGATGAGTGGAAAGCGCTGCAGTGTGCGAATTAAAAGTACCTTTCATTTCTGCAGTCAATTACCCCACCCTCATAGCCCTCATACAAGCCACGGCTTTCTCCCCCTCAAAGCGCAGCTTCATTGCATTTATAGATCACACACACACACACACACACAAACATGCACACAGACACAGCAGAGTCCTGGGAGCAATCTGGAACACATTGTCTGACTAATCCACATCATAAACGCATTTGAAAGCGCATCAAAGCAGTAGTGTTGTCTCTTTTCAGAGGAAACTCATTCATTTCTCCCAGCTGTATGTGACCCACCTCACTGGGATTGTGCATGAATCTTTACTTCATGCAGCCAGAGGGAGTTTCTGTTTTACCTGAGGGCTTTTCTGGTGTATAATCAACTTTATGTAATGTAGTAATTTATCACAACCAAAAAAACTAAAAAGAAAAAAGCTATAAAGCTGTCAGTGGAGCGGCAGCCTAAGGTACAAAAGCTACAAGGTAAATTTCTGCACCTTATTTACCACTAAATGGTACATATTATTACCTTAAAGGTATATATTGGTGCTTTAAAATTTCTGCACCTTATTTACCACTAAATGGTACATATTATTACCTTAAAGGTATATATTGGTGCTTTAAACGTACATATTAGTAGCCTACTTTAAAAGTATATACATTTTAATATCTAAAGTGTACATATTAGTACCTTTCAAACTGGGAACCATCACAGTATTGTACCTTTTTTTCTGAGAGTTTAAATGATAGTCCCATAGGGCACTTTCTAGAATGAATTTAGAAAATATCAAGTATGCAAATATTATGTGAAGATTATTTTGTCATAAACATGTTGCTAAAATACTGACTGCACAATATTTGTGACTGTTTCAAACCACAAATACTTTCCGGTTTTGACTCAACATGTTGACAGTGTGGTCGGAAAATTTGACATTTTATCCTGTGTCTTCTCAGGAAAGAGCTTCTCTTTGACCATCACTGTGTTCACTGGACCACCCCAGGTCGCCACATACAACCGTGCTATTAAAGTCACCGTGGACGGACCTCGAGAACCAAGACGTGAGTACCCAGAATCCCTGAATGACTATCAAAAAGAGCGTTGACCAAGGTTTCCAACAGCACCAGCAATGATAACATTATCTTGCACTGGTATCCACCTCTTTGCATGACATTGTTCTGCATGAACTCAAATTGTTTGTTTTATATAGAGTATTTTATCAGGAGCTGTGTGTTTCTTTGTGCATGAAACCAGCATAGAATACAACAGAAAGAGTCGCTGTCTGTTTTATTGATTTATCGTTTGTGTATAATTTCATGCTAGACTGCAAATCACAACTCTGGTAGAAAAGCATTTCTTTTGCGGTGTTTGATAGCTAGGGAACGTATTTGAGGAGGTGATACAAGATGAGATAGTCTCTCTTTTGTGTCTGCTTTATACCGTGTTATTTACAGCAGTAAAATCCAGGCTGAGCAGTCTTTGTGTGCCAAGTAAAACAGATTAGTTAATCTGTTGGTTCCTGGAGTGTTTCTTACTGTATTAGAGCTAGGAGGTTGATCATTGCACACTACTGTTGCTAAATCGGTGAATGTACGTAATGGTTTTGATATTATACTATGTTGGGATGGAGTATTTGGATGGTGCGAAGAGTATTTGAACTATTTTCGGAGCACCGACGGCTTTAATAGTCCTATGAGTCATTCACAGATGATACCGGGGAGTAGAGCCACTGTGTGTGTGTTCCCAAATAGTACAGTGTTTTTTTGTGAGTAAGTGTTGGTTTCGATGTCTCCTTGTATTCTTTATTTGGGTGTATACATACCTGTACAGCAGTGTGTGTTAATATTAAACAGCGAACAGTCTTTCGTGGTCTAGGTGGTTGCCAACCTCAGATGTCAGTTGTGGTGTGTTATTAAGCTGTTTCGGGAGCAGAGAGCGAGGGTGCGTCTCTGAGCCGCAAACACAGAGGGTTCAATGAAAGTGGGCACTCTTTCTGACCAGCGGGGTCAGCAGTGCCTGACCGCATTAGAGCCGCTGAATTAACACA
>NW_015552799.1:173255-176339 GCF_001515605.1 Sinocyclocheilus anshuiensis | reverse complement strand
AATCACAACCGTGCACTTGCAGCAAACGTAATTAAAATAAAATTGCTAAAATTGAAGAAAAAAGCTCAAACTGATTATATTTAAGGGAACGATGTATCCGCGGAGCTAATCATACATTTTTTATTTGCATATAAATAGAATTATATTAACAGTAATCGTCAATGTATTTATTATACGCATGTATGCGAGTTTATATTGCAATGATTACTGTGAGGGTTGCAACCCAGGTTTGTTTGGTTTGGGGTTTGTTGGGTTTGTGTGTGTTGTTGATTGGGTTTGTTGGGTTGATCTGTGTGTTTATCAGGTGGTGGCTCTGGGTGATGTTCCTGACGGGACTCTGGTCACGGTGATGGCGGGAAATGATGAGAATTATTCCGCGGAGCTGAGAAACGCGTCTGCCGTCATGAAGAACCAGGTGGCGCGATTCAACGACCTGCGCTTCGTGGGCAGGAGCGGCAGAGGTGCCACATCTATCAATCTGTCTTTCTGTCTGTGGTCAGATGCATGCATGTGGTGGAAATCCAACAACATATTTATACAATATGATAAACAAAAAAAAATTATATTTTTTCTTTATGCAATTCAAATATAAATTTAAATTTATAAATTGTTAAGCTAAAATATTGCACAGTGGAGATCGAAAAAAAAGGGTACAGCATGCTTCAATTACTTGTCCCAGAGAAATCATTTCCCCACAGCAGATTGTTTTCTTAAACGATTTGAGGTTTAAAAAACATCTTGTTTACACACCTAAAAACACCCTACCTCTTACATAGCTCACATTCTTTCACAAGCTTTTCCTTCTTGTCTTTTTCCTCTTGGCCTCGCTCCTCGCACTCACATTTTTCCTGTAAATGTTACACTTTAAATAGTTGCAGACGGATGAGTGGAAAGCGCTGCAGTGTGCGAATTAAAAGTACCTTTCATTTCTGCAGTCAATTACCCCACCCTCATAGCCCTCATACAAGCCACGGCTTTCTCCCCCTCAAAGCGCAGCTTCATTGCATTTATAGATCACACACACACACACACACACAAACATGCACACAGACACAGCAGAGTCCTGGGAGCAATCTGGAACACATTGTCTGACTAATCCACATCATAAACGCATTTGAAAGCGCATCAAAGCAGTAGTGTTGTCTCTTTTCAGAGGAAACTCATTCATTTCTCCCAGCTGTATGTGACCCACCTCACTGGGATTGTGCATGAATCTTTACTTCATGCAGCCAGAGGGAGTTTCTGTTTTACCTGAGGGCTTTTCTGGTGTATAATCAACTTTATGTAATGTAGTAATTTATCACAACCAAAAAAACTAAAAAGAAAAAAGCTATAAAGCTGTCAGTGGAGCGGCAGCCTAAGGTACAAAAGCTAAAAGGTAAATTTCTGCACCTTATTTACCACTAAATGGTACATATTATTACCTTAAAGGTATATATTGGTGCTTTAAAAGTACATATTAGTAGCCTACTTTAAAAGTATATACATTTTAATATCTAAAGTGTACATATTAGTACCTTTCAAACTGGGAACCATCACAGTATTGTACCTTTTTTTCTGAGAGTTTAAATGATAGTCCCATAGGGCACTTTCTAGAATGAATTTAGAAAATATCAAGTATGCAAATATTATGTGAAGATTATTTTGTCATAAACATGTTGCTAAAATACTGACTGCACAATATTTGTGACTGTTTCAAACCACAAATACTTTCCGGTTTTGACTCAACATGTTGACAGTGTGGTCGGAAAATTTGACATTTTATCCTGTGTCTTCTCAGGAAAGAGCTTCTCTTTGACCATCACTGTGTTCACTGGACCACCCCAGGTCGCCACATACAACCGTGCTATTAAAGTCACCGTGGACGGACCTCGAGAACCAAGACGTGAGTACCCAGAATTCCCCTGAATGACTATCAAAAAGAGCGTTAAGAGAGGTGTACGACGTACAACGAATGATAACATTATTTTGAACTGGTATACACCTCTTTGCATGACAATTTTCTGCATGAACTCAAATGGTGTGTTTTATATAAAGTACTTTATCAAGAGCTGCGTGTTTCTTTGTGTATGAAACCAGCGTAGAATACAACAGAAAGAGGCGCTGTCTGTTTTATTGATTTATCGTCTGTGTATAATTTCATGCTAGACTGCAAATCACAACTCTGGTAGAAAAGCATTTCTTTTGCGGTGTTTGATAGCTAGGGAACGTATTTGAGGAGGTGATACAAGATGAGATAGTCTCTCTTTTGTGTCTGCTTTATACCGTGTTATTTACAGCAGTAAAATCCAGGCTGAGCAGTCTTTGTGTGCCAAGTAAAACAGATTAGTTAATCTGTTGGTTCCTGGAGTTTTTTTTACTCTATTAGAGCTATGAGGTTGATAATTGCACACTATTATTGCTAAATCGGTAAATGTGTGTAATGGTTTTGATATTATTCTATGTTGGGATGGAGTATTCGGACAGTGACACCTATTTTCGGAGCACCGACGGCTTTAAAAGACCTATGAGTCATTCACAGATGATACCGGGGAATAGAGCCACTGTGTATGTCTGTGTTCCCAAATAGTACAGTGTATTTTTGTGAGTAAGTGTTGGTTTCGATGTCTCCTTGTATTCTTTATTTGGGTGTATACATACCTGTACAGCAGTGTGTGTTAATATTAAACAGCGAACAGTCTTTCGTGGTCTAGGTGGTTGCCAACCTCAGATGTCAGTTGTGGTGTGTTATTAAGCTGTTTCGGGAGCAGAGAGCGAGGGTGCGTCTCTGAGCCGCAAACACAGAGGGTTCAATGAAAGTGGGCACTCTTTCTGACCAGCGGGGTCAGCAGTGCCTGACCGCATTAGAGCCGCTGAATTAACACAGCACTGAACGCCTGCTAGGGGTACAGATCCATAATGCTAATGCAGCCCGTGACCACAGCAAGAGGAGACCAGAGAGAGAGATAAAAGTAAGTTAGTGCCGCTGTTTAAAAAGCCTACTTTTAGGAACAATATTCATTTAATTATGTATTTATTTATTTACATATTATTTCTGACAGTTAAGCACACCTCACTGCCAGTTTTCATAATTTCATGCAATAT
>NW_015552799.1:155707-172442 GCF_001515605.1 Sinocyclocheilus anshuiensis | reverse complement strand
TAAATTGTAAATTATAAATTCATTTATTGTATTACATAATTTATGCTGATTTTAATCTTAAAGAGTTGTATTACAGTATTTTTGTCACTGTATTACAGAAATAATAACTTATTTTGAGAGAAAATGACCCTAAAAATAGACTTCAGTTTCTTTATAAATTTATAAACTTTATAAATTTTTTTCTTTCTTTTGAACATTTGAAATGTGACCTGGACATGTTTTTGTTCTGTAAAAAATAATCTAGCATTACCTGAGAAATGTTACTTGTTTTGATATTTTATAAAATGCAATGATACGTAGTAATGCAAAGTACATGCAAAAAACCCTTTTGGTTCAATCTGGCACTATGTTCACCTTTTGGTTACGTCTTTAATTCTAGATTTCCTCATGCACGTCATATTTAACATGTTGGCTGGCTGATGCTTGGCCTGTAATGACTCTTTAGAGCTGTTTCCTGTAGAGCTGGTCACACTGCCGTACCTGTAGCTTATGCTCACTCAACTAGCACTAATGAACAGGTGCTTCAGACGCAATGCAGTTTGAAATGATGTGTGAGTGAGCGTTGTTTCACGTGGTTACGGTGGTGTGGTTGCATTAGACTTTGACATGTAGATCCTCTATCAAAATTGTTTTTTTGCTATAAAAATGAAAACTAGTACAGCAAAAAGTGTACACTGACCATCCCATCATGCTGAATATGAATGTGTGTGTGTGTGTTAGACTGAAGTCTTTTGAATTCACTGCTTTGTTCATTTGCTGTTTGTGTGTGAATATGCACTGGAGTGTGTGTGTGTGTGTGTGTGTGTGTGTGTGTGTGTGTGTATTCTGCTTTTGTCAGATATGTTGTGTTGATGGCATCTTTCATAAGAAAAACCACACCCTCTTCTCCCCCAGGCACGGGCTGACTGAGGCAGTATGTGTACTTTGATAGTGCTGCCAATAGAATAATACCTCATTAATGTTTACCTGTGGAGTTGATAAACCTGATGGACGGGGACAACCCCCCCCACCACCACCACCACACACACACACACGTTGGGTTTTTATGTTTTATGGGGACTTTCCATAGACATAATAATTTTTTATTCTGTGATCTGTATATTCTATCCCCCTAATCTTCACAGAAAACTTCCTGCATTTCTACATAAAAAAAAAAAAAAAAAAAAAAAAAAAAACTTTTTCTGACGGACTGATATGACATAAACACTGTTAACATACAGTACATTCTCTAACACGCAAAAAAAAAAAAAAGAGTATTAGTATGATTTGTAAACTGGTTTCCTCACAGGAACCAAATAAATGTCCTGAAACTTTGGTCCCCACAACAGAGGGTTTACCTGGACCATACAAACAACACACGCACAACACACAGTAGCACAGGCATCTTGAAATGATGAATGCTATCCACACTTAATATAGCATAAATACAGCTGACCTAGAAAGTTTTCGGATAATATAGTCATACTTAAATTATTATAGGAGTGTGTTTTACAAGAAAATACAATTTCAGCCTCACTTCTTCACAATTTTATGTGTAATTCAATGTGTTATTTACTGTTTCTTTGTAATTATTTGTGAAAATTGCTAGAGTGAAAATTGTTTCAGAATAAATCCAACACCAAATTTTTTTAAATGTATAAATGTCATTACCTAACAACCTGTCAAACCAAGCAGCATTCATTTTAAAGATGCTTTTTGGTCAGATTATGATCAGGGGTTTCGGGTTCGACTGTATTTGCATTTTGGCACACAGCTCGCAGAGGGCATGTAAATCTGTTAACAATATAATTTGCTGTGTTATTTTTCCACAGATATCATTCTGTGTTTCTGTAAATAAAGGAGTGTGCATACATTAGTATGTGTGTGCGTGTAAAACACCTGCCAGGTGTGTCATCCATTAAATAATGCATGCCGCACCCATAGAAATGAATACATAGTTCTGCATATTGCAGATGATATCAAAAACAAAAATAAAGTATACATCTCTTTCTTTAAGAAAATCTGATTGCATGCTATAAAGGGGTCTTCATTTGAGATTTTTCTTTCCTATTGGAGGATAAAAATCTTGCATGTGTGAGTGTTCTGCACATTTTTAATGGTGGCATCGTCACACTAATGCTATTAACAGTCATTCTGCTATCAGTGCATCATATGAATGTTTCTTCAAAGCAACGCTAACAGCTAGTGGCAGTTTTCGTCACTGCTGACGCTAATTATGAATGGAGCCAATATTGGACAGCAAATGATTGGAATGCGTTTGAAAAATGAACAGACGATTCGTTACAGTGGAAATGCATGCAGTGCAGATTTAACCATTGGATGGGCACATTGCTGCTTTAGCATGCATGTAATGAATCCTTGCTGATACTAGAGCTCCAGCTACAAAAAAAGTGTCTTTGAGGATGTAACAGTTAATTCTGTCCTCTCATTATCTTCACCTCCCAGTCATATTTTCTTTTCTTTGAGGGATAAACTCAACAAATGCTGACAAAAGAGGCATGGAGTATCTACACCCTTGCACAAGTCACACACATCTTACAGGCTCAGCTTGTGTTTGTGAACTTCCTTGTTTATTCTTTCACCCAAGCAGACACCATTAGTAGCTTTAAAGAGTAATTTAATAAAGTAGCATAATAAAGCACCTCACAGTCCATGATAAACGTCTGAGAGGCATTGAGTAGGAGAGAGAGACAGAAAGGCGAGGGAGGAGTGTTACGGGAATATTATAGTGAATCATCTGTTTATTTTTCTGCCATTTTTAACAGTGAGGAAAATTCTGCAAATAGCCTAATTGAAGAAGCGAGATGTGCCCAGACTTCCAGTAACACACACACATGCCGAGCTTGTTGGAAAAATTAGATTTTCTCTTTGTCAGAGTGTAGTGTTTCAGCATTTTAAATGGGTCATATCATGAGGAATCAATTTATCCTTGATCTTTTGAGATGAAAGACTTCATTGTGCCATGAAAAATTTAACTTTTCAAGCTCAATGTTATCTTGCTTCCGCACTTCCACAGCTTTCTGACGTCAGACAGATACGTTTGACCATGACTGCCGTACGTTAATGACTTCGGTTTGATTTTCAGAAACTTGACCCATCCACTGATGGCAAGATAATAAAGAGGAAGTAGAATATATTCTATTATTTATAAATATGGGAAGATCTAAAGATAAGATTCAATTTAGGAAAGTCTGTCAAACTCTGCAGATCATTCTGTAGAATCCCAATATTAGAAATGAACGTCTGAATTTATTTTTAATGAAATCACTGATCTTTCCAGACTGATCTGAACAGTTTAAATAACAAATTTCAGTTTGGATTGTCTTGCAAGCAAAAGCAGTAAAATGTTGTTTGTTATTTCACATGTGCAGAGGACTTTTACATGGAAGTTTAAGACACAAAGACAAAGCAGATGTATAATGGTCAAGGCTAAATTAATTTTATGTATATATAAAATTATATAATAAATTATATAAAGAAAAATAAATTACAATATATACAGTATAATGTACTTTATGTAATTTAATATATTTTAATGTATTTCAATGTTTATTTTTTGTATATAAATCATTATATATATTATATATATATATTACATATATTTAAAATATTATATATAATTATTTAAAAATATAAATAAATGATATTTATATAATGTATTTTTACATTTATATTATTATATTATATATATATATTTATATATATATATATATATATACACACACATTAGAATTTTAAAATAAATAACAATAAATTATATAGGCAAGGCAAAAATTTGAGTAAGAAATTATAATTAGACTATACATATAAACTTTATATCTACGTTATGTCCTCATTTAGATGGCAAAGTAAACATTTGCATGTGTGAACTATAAGACTGAAACCTATTCTACATGACAGATATATCTCAGTTCTCACACTCCTGCAAGCTGCAGTTGCTTCAAATCCTGTTACACGCACATATACACGTAGGCGCTTGCGTTTTGAAGTCAAGGGTCTCTTCCTGCCCTTTAACACCTCTAGCAGTTCTCATCAGAACACTTCTGCCTCTTTCTCTGTCATCTCCTCCCTAATTTCCACTACATCTTCCAGAATAATCTCAAATAAAGCCTTCAGACAGTCAGTCTCTGCTGAGAGCTGCCCGTTTAAAGAGCCGGGTGAAATTCCTCACGCTGAAGCTCAGTTGCGTTTGAATTTCATTAGTTTGGCACGGGAATGCGCTCCTAAATCATGCTCTTTACACAAAGTGCACTCTTTCTTTTGTCCTATAAACTCCAGCCGTTCGATTTCAGTACATTCCAGCTGCGTACAGCCAGCAGAGAGCAGGACACCTCCGTCAGATGCATGTTTGTTCGAAGACACGATGTGCATACAAGTTGAGCACGTCGCATCATCTGGGTCAGAAGGGTTTCTTGGTTTAAGTTGCAACTAGGTCAACCAAAACCAACCAAACACCAAACCACACATATGCAGGTGCATATATGCATACAATAGCACTGCCCCTCAAAGGTTTGGATACACATACTCATTCTACACAGCTTAGAGAAAGAGTAAAGTCATCAAAATTAGGAAATAATACAGTATGCGAATTATGTAGTGAATTATATGTGATTCATTTTTGTGAAACAAATTAATACTCCTATTTTTGAGCTTCTTCTTTATCTAGATATGGAATAGACAAAGAAGCAGTTCACAAATAAGTCACATTCATCAAACAACTTCAGATATGTTATATATATTCATATATATATTACACATATATAAACGCATATGTAATTTCTCACTGAAGTCACAAAAAACCACTAACGCACATGTTTGTTGTTACACCCTTTTTGTTTTTCATGTTCTTTTTTGCATTAGACATGAACAGGAAAAGGAAAGAGGGCGTAACAACACAGACATAGAAAACACAAAGCGGTGGGTGACTGCCTCTGGCTGGTGTTTTGCCTGATGGATATGGGCACTATTGAAGGGTCTTTCTTTATCTCACCTGCTCCAACTTGCCCTGGAGAATGAATCAAGGATTAGAGATAATAATAAAAGAGATTCTTTATTCCCTTGCAAACAGGACCATTGGAATTGTTTATATGATTTTCACATGCCTCAACCACTACACATGGTTGAATGTTTTAATTTAAAATATTTGTATTAATATGGATTAGTATGTAGTACATAATATAACATAATATACAGTGGCAGGTCTATTTTTATGCACTTACACTGCAAGATCTAATGCACAGATCAAAAATTTTGACACATATCCAGATTTTCTGTCCCATCTGTTGACATTATCTTAAGACATAACTGACTGTGTTTACATTAATACCTTGCCAAGACAGGCGTTTTGACCACATTTCCACACATGCACATATCCGAAATCAGTATGACAGGCACCTACCACATTCTGTATTACCTGTATTACAAATTCTGTATTCTGAATTACTAGTACTGTAGAAAGACTTATCTTTAGATATTGGTCTGCTACCAAACTACTTTTGATACCCTTCATATTTGAGGTGCAAAAAAGATCTCAGAAACAGAGTGCAGTGTGCAGTTTGAGGTTGAATAGAGGCTCTGTTTGAGATTTCAGTTTACCGCCCAACACACTTCACTGGCACAAACCCTCTTCCTGTCATGGGCCAGTGGGATTGGTCACACACTGGCTTGACATCACGACAACTCTCAGATGGAGAGAGACCGAATTTAGGGTGTTTCAAAAAGGAAGACAGGTGCAGCGATCTTAGCAGATGTAGAAACGTCTCCAGCGTTCGTTACTACGGAAACACACTTTCATCTGAGGCCTTGGTTTCCACACCTGACGTACGCAAAAACTCACTCTCACCAACCGTCAGCTACAACGGTGGAGAGAAAGACTGGTGGAGCTCTGCATTATTCAACATATTAAGACATTTCAAGTCATAGAAGTGCTTTATAGTGCGTTTTCAGAGCTGGTAACCCTAATGAACAAATTCAGACTGCTCTGATCCTCAGCTGCCCAAAGTCTGTATGTTTACAAGGTTTAATATTCACCAAATGAGTGTTTGTAAATTAAGAGAAAAAAAAATAAGAGCTGAATTACCAAAGTTAATTTGAATTTTTCCATCTTTTTGAATTGTGGTATTGTCTGTAAATGGCACGTAAAAACAAAATGTGCTGTGGTTGGTAATTTTTTTTGCCAAAAGTCAAAAGTATGCCTATGATTTCTTCAGAATTGCATTAAAAAAGTGAAATAATCTAATGCCATAGTGCATGAAAAATTGTTAATTCTAGAACATGAAAACAATTGTGTGTAAACAGTTATTTTTTTGCTTCTTGCATGTTTATTCAATATTTTTGCTAATTACATTTTTGATGTTTTTAGCACTGGAAAAAATGGTATAGAATCACTTCTCACTCAAAAATTACTAGTATATTTCACAGTTAATTACAGAGAAACAGCAAGTAACACATTGAATTAAACGTGACATTTTGAAATAGAAAGACTGAAATAGCATTTTCTTGTAAACCCTCCAAAAATCCTTGTTTTATTTTTGAAAAATCTTTTTTCAAGTCTTAGTTGAAGACATTTATTTATTTATTATTATATATATTTATATATTGTTGTTGCTGATTTTACTTCAAAATAAGCACAGAAATGTTAGAAAACCCAGCAAAATCCATCTGAGCCTGCTTATTTTTCACATCTCTAAACCTCCTTCAGTCGGTCAAGCAAAAGCATGCTTTACCTTCAGTCTGTGCAGATTGATTTCACAATGTTATCAAGTGCCTATCAGCCCCATTTATAGACACCCATACAAATATTTACAGTGTGCCTGCCGTGACATGTCTGGCCCTCCACAGTGGATGTCGAGTTTCAGCCCTGCCCAAATGCACACACACTCTTACACCGCTTAAAAGAGCCTGTGTTCTGTCAGTCCAAAAGGGAACATATGTTTCTTTCTTTTCATCGTTAGAGAGAGAGAATGAAGAGAGGGAGGAAAGGAAGGAAGCTGGGCGTATCAGTTGATCAGTGTGAGTATGAGAGCCGAAAGTGTGCCGAGAGGGCCTCTGTGTACACGCTCCACTCACAGAAAGTATGGACTTGAATGAATGATGATGATAGCTATACTGTTAATATCACAGTATTTATTGGGCAGGATGATTTTACACTATGTGAGAGTGCCAATGAAACTTTAAGTAATGCTAAAACAGAGCAGGACATGTCCCAAATGGGTTAAGATGAGAAAGACTTTAATATTAAAGAGTGCACCACAAGTTTCGTCATTTGTAGTTGTTCTTTTTACACTGAATTTCTGGCGAAAAATGGTTGTTGTCTGTGTTTGCATGTCAGTCTGTGCATCTGTGGTGTAGATTAGTGATGGGTCGTAAAGAAAATAAAAAAAGCTTAGTTCATTGCAATTGTCACATGAAGAAAGAAAGAATTGAAAGGTGAATTAATTATTTATGTTTCTTGTAATTTATCTTTTGCTGCATTTTTTATGATGTTCTAAATTGGAATATGATGAAAGATTGTTTGTGAAGTTGTACAGGGAATTTGCCTATTGAAAAAAAATCACATCTAACTTCGGTCAAATTAAGTAAATGATTAACAATTTCTTCATTTTGGCTGTACAAGATCAAATGAGAGAGTCGGTCAAATTATCTGCTCTTCCCATCATTAGTGTGCTTTCAGTCACAATTATTATTATTTTTATTTTTTTTTTTTTACGCTATTTACTTCATGTTGATGTGTTATTTTCTATGTGTACCTTGTAAAGCACTTTGGGCAACTTAGTTGTATTTATATAGTGCTATATAAATAAATAAACAAAGAAAGTCACTCTTTCTTCAAGTTTCATTATTACACCAGTAGGTGGCGACGAGTTACTGTCCATTCCAATTCATGAATGAGTCACTGAATCATTAATTCAAATGATTTATTCAGAAACTACTCAAGTAACTTTCTTTATGAGTGTTCGTCACTGAATCATTCATTCAAATTATTTATTCAGAAACTACTCAAGTAACTTTCTTTATGAGTGTTCAGTGAATCAGTTACTCGACCATTTCATTCCAAAACATTGATTAATTCAGGAACCATTTCAAGCGACTGTCTTTATGTGTCATTAAATCATTGACTCTGCCAGGTAAATGTATGTATGTATTTCAAAATAAACTAAACTAAATCTCACTAAATTATATAATCTGATAAAAAAGACACTACTTTTGCCAAATTACCATTTCAGTACTACTTATTATTCTAATTTTACCTATCACATGAAAAATAATGCATACTCTAAACCATGCTAAATAAATAAATGTGTGTGAGGATGAGATTTTCATTGCATTTAGGACTTTATTATAAGAGTGGTGTACATGCATATTGTGTATATCATAATGTGTCTGTTGCAGTTGTGCTGAGTTCATCCCAGATCACTTCCCCATGACGTGCGTGTATGTGTGTGTATGAGAGGGATGCACTCATTATTAATTAGTGTGCCTGTGTGTGTCCTGTGGTTATGATATCATTCTCACAAAAAGTCAACATTCCTGTCTAAGTGCCCCTTACCTATGAAATATTCATTCATCCATAATTCAGACAGGGTGAATGTAGGCAGGGCAGATGTAGGGTTTGACCCCACAACCATCCAGGAGAGAAACTGTCCACGCTAGTGCCTGAGCAGACAGGGTTTAACTGTGTAACTTTTCAAACTGCAGTAAGAAAATATACAGTATATCACACTATTGTGACTTACAGTAAGACTACAGCTTAGTAAATGTTACTGCATGAGGCTGAATATGTAATATTTACTACTAATCCTTACATTTGACTTGGTTGCTCTTTCATACCTCAGAAGCTGCAGTGGAGAGATATCAGTTGTTTTGCATTTAAGCATCAACTTTGTTTCAAATTTTCTACTGAAATGTATTGAGAGAAATAAAAATAGACACAAATGAGACCTACAGTAAGAGAGGAGCTAGAGAATGAATGTGGATAGCAGCTCAGATCATTTGATGAGAAATTTAATTGACGTTTGATTGCACTTCAAACTTCTGCAGATGTACTGCAGATTTCTGCAGTCCTTTTCACAAGAGAAACATCGGAAAAGTTGGAGAACAAAACGTCTCTATATGGATTTACCTTATATGAAGGATTTAGCCGTCACTCAGAAATTGCTAATACATTTCACAAATAATTACAAAGAAATGGCACATATAATTAAATATTTTGAATTAGAAAAATCATTTAATCTCATTGCAGTCTAGGAGAAACAACTAAGAAATTATGGTTTCCTTTCCTCTGGGATTGTTGTTTTGTGTATCTCACACTTCATAAACAAACCAAAAAGTACAAAAATGACTGTTTACCATTTAAATCAAATCAGAGGGAGACAGCAGCAACAAATGGAGGGAGCGATAAACTGACTGAAATATTACCCCAGGGGTACAAAAACGTGGAGTGATGGATTGCCCTTGGGTAAAAGAGAGGGCAAGAACACACAAAATCCATATCACAGCGTCTGTTATCCCTCTATATCTGAATAAAATATTCAAATACAGCCATTACTCCACATTAAAAACCACAAAATGTTCACATGTTCCTCACACTGATAGTCACATTAAACTCATCCATTAGAGCCGACCAGACTACACATATGATAATGATGATGATTGTGTGTGTGTGTGTGTGTGTGTGTGTGTGTGTGTGTAATGGCTATGGCAACTTATTGTCTGTGATAAGCCCACACTCACACACACACAGTCACTGATGTTTTTCTTGGTGATTTCCTCTGTGGATTATCAAGCATTACGTGAGTCATGACTGAGTACACAGCTCTGTCTTAAAGCCATAAGCTCTTTTTCAGACCCTTTTTACCCAATATTTGTGTAATTCTATGCTTAGAACATGATGTTGTTAGTTTTGTGAAACACTGATGTCAAATTTTATTGGGATCATTTGTGAGTGTGTCTGCTCCTGTGTGAGTTTCTGTCTATGTGAAGCATTCCAAAACAGGTTCCATTAGTTAGTTAGGATGCTGTCTTGTCTGTGTATTTTAGTGTTTATTTTAAGTTGTTATGTGAAAATCTGCCAAATTGTTTACTGCATTTGTAGCATGTCAGTTATTTCAGTTACTTCAGTTACTTATTTTTAATTATAAACATAAATAAATAAATACCAAAAAAATGAATACTTTTGCATTATACCCTACCATTCAAAAGTTTAGTCAGTAAGATTTCTTTAAAAAAAAAAAAAAGAATTAATACTTTTATTCATCAAGAACATTAAACTGATCAGAAGTGACAGTAAAGACATTGTTGCATAAAATTTCCATTTCAAATAAATGCTGTTCTTTTGAACTTTCATCAAAGAATCCTGAAAAAAAAAGTATCACAGTTTTCACAAAAATATTAAGCAGCACAACTGTTTTCAACATTGATAATAATAATAATAATAAATGTTTCTTGAGCAGTAAATCAGCATATTAGAATGATTTCTGAAGGATCATGTGACACTGAAGACTGGGGTAATGATGCTGAAAATTCAGCTTTTCATCACAGCAATAAATGACATTTTAAAAGATATTCAAATAGAAAACAGTTATTTGAAATTGTAATAATATTTCACAGTTTTGCAGTTTTTACTGTATTTTTAATCAAATAAAAATCTTACCAATCCCAAACTTTTGAATGGTAGGTTAAAAGTTGTTATGAGACTTGTGTGATGGAATTTCTTACAGCCTTTGATATCCAATCTTTCAATTTATTAATGCCTGTAAAGCCGGTAAACCCTGTAACATCCACATAATATGTGCATGATACCAGAAAGGGAATGTTTACATAAAGAAACTCCACTCTCAGGAATCATATATATTCTGGTTATCAATAAATAACCAGAAAGTTAATGTGCATAAACAAAATGACCGGACAGTGTTACATGTTTTTTTGTTTTTTCCTGAATTAGTCATTAAAGTTTCAAATTTCAGCTTTTAACTGACACTGGCTTGATTTACTCCAAAATTAAGTATGTTTACTGTAAACATTCATGACAATGAAAAATGTTATGTTCTGGTTTATTGTGCCACCATCGTTCTGATTTATTATGCTTAACTTTTATCGAATCTGGGATATTGCTATCATAATAACCCAATGCATTTCTCTCCATCTCTCTGCAGGTCACCGAATGAAGCCGGACGACCCTCATAAGCAGTTCACCGATCGCATGAGTGACATCGAACGTTTCCAGAGGGCCAGTCTGAGGATGAACCCTGGCAACGGGACCACCCGCTCCCACCAGACCCATTACAACCCCTCCAACACCACACCAATACCAGGTGCGTGTTTTGTCCCTGGATGCCCTACAGATCCAGTGTATGTGTTTGCTTGAGTCAGACGTTCAGACTCATCACAACAACTCGCACCTCGATGTCTGGAATCTAGCAACCCCTCTCAATCTCGGCTCCCACGTCAGCATGTGCGATAGTGGCTGAGGATACGTTCTCAGACGCATATAAAGACCTTTGAACATGATGTCTGCTAGCAAACCAGCAAAACTCTCACACTCTCAAAGGCACGTATGCACTTCGCTCGCAGTCTATCTTTCTATTTTCAAATAGACATACACACCCAGGCAGATTTCACACCCCACCCGTTCTCGGTAATGTGTGTGTGTTGCTGAAATGTGCTTCTTCTATTCATTACTGTTTGCTCACTGTTTCTGCAGCGTAGACTGAATCACTCACATTTCAAAAGAACTCAGACTGGTGTGTGTTTGCAGCCGTCTGACTCACATTTCAATCAAACGCTCATCTAAGATCAAGAGCGTCAAATGAGTTTTATTTAGTTCTTTCAATCATTTGGGTCATAACCCTATGAATTTATTCCTTACTTCTCTCAGTTTCTAAGTTGGATGCTGTTTGTGAGCTGGATACACAATGAAATCTTGTATATCAAACGTCTGATATGTTTTCATTGGCTTTGATTTTGTCATTTTGTTAAACAATTTTGCCTTTTTTATTTGTTCTTGTTTGCTCCCTGCATCTGTAGTGTAGGCAGAATCGCTCATATTTCGTAAAAACTCAAACAGAGTTGTCGTGTGTTTACGATTATCTAAGCATTCGTGACTCACATCTCTCTCTGCAATCAATCAAAAAGCGTGACAGACCAAATGCTCCCGAGGGTCAAATCATGTCCCGCTGCAGTTCTTTCATCTTTCTTTCATTCTTTTGGCCATTCGCAAATCCATAATCGAACCTAAACCTATTCATTTAGTCCTTACTACTGTAAGTTCGTAAGTTCTGACAGAATGTTAAAACCAGATGGGTGTACAACATTCATTTTGTCAGTCACTTAGCTTCTATTTCTGTCAGGTTATGTTAGGTAGCTCCGCCCACATTCAAATCTCATTGGTTCCATTCTTATTATTGGTTTTAAATAACACCGTATGAGAATTATGTAGTGATTTATGTGTGACTAACAATTGTGAAACTACTTAAAATTCTGCTCATTCATCAAACAACTTCAAGAGGTGCCTTTTCTTAAAAAAACATTTAAATATTAAAAATAGAAAAACATAACTTCATACAAATATTTTTGTTATAACAAAAAGTGATTTAAAAAAAAATGTTTTTAAAGAAGTCTCTACTGCTCACCAAGGCTGCATTTATTTGACCAATAATACAGTAAAAACAGGAAAATTGTCAAATATTATTATGAGTTAAAATAGCAATTTTTTTTGTTTTAATATACTTTAAAATGTAATTTATTTCTCTGATGACAAAGCTGATTTTTCAGCAGCCATTTGTCTTCAATGTTACATGATACTTCAGAAATCATTATAATATGCTGGTTTAGTGCTCAATAATATGATGATTTGGTGCTGTTAATATTTTTGATGCATTTTTTCACATATTTTTTGATGAACAGATAAGCTTCAAAAGAACAGCATTTATTTAATAAATATCTTTTTTTTATATATATATATATATTTTTAACATGCCTTTACTCATACTTTTAATCAATTTAATGCATCCTTGCTGAATAAAAGTAAAACATTTTATACAGTATATATAAAACAACATATAATTTTGTTTTGTAAGGCATTAAATAAAATAACTTGTGTCTGGTTAGGACATAATGTAATGGTCAACCGGATCCCATAAAAATGTGGTTACTTTCGTAACCTTCATTATTGATGAGCAGTTTATCCACAATAAGCCAGTGAATTTGAGGCACTGAATGTTTCGCTGGTGTTTTTGTTTGGGGTTTTTGGTAAATTCCTCCATCAGATTGACCTGATTTCTGAAGGTTGACGCTTACACAAGCATTCCTGCAAAACCAAAGCCGTGACTCATCCAGTGCTCAGCAAGAGTAGAATGAGAGATTTACGCTTACCACGTCAGGAGTGTGCTTGAGCGGGTTAAGCCCATCTAGTATCCATATCTGCAGGTGGATTAGAAGAGGAATTATGTCTTCATGGTGCTGTCAGAGACCAAGACTGCCGACACACACACACACACACACACACACACACACATCTGAAGCAGACATAATACATTAACTAGCTTTAGCTTTAGCTGTCGGGAGACTGCTTGTCTGTCACCGCTGTAGGCCCATGTGAGTGTGTGTGATACATCAAAACCTCACTGTCTGATATTAGCATAGTTATCTCTCACCTCAGGGCACTGTGTCTCTGGCTGTCTGTCTCTCTCGTCGTCCCAACTTCATCTTTATGCCTAAGTCTCAACACTTTCTGTCAGACAGCTCTGTGTGGTATGAGGTTTGCAGACAGACATGTGTAAGATAGACATGTTTAATCAGATTTATCACACTCATCGCAGGGTAATTAGATGGTCTCTCATTCCACCTGAATGATGTAAACTGTGTGTGTGTGTGTGTGTGTGTGTGTGTGTGTTGATTGCATCATCCTGGAGTCTTGAGGTTAGCAGATTGTTGATGACTGTAAACAGATATTAAGTTACAAAATTCACAGCACAAACACAGACATGGTTCATACTTAAACTGATTTGTCAAGCACACAGCGCCGTCCCACAAACACACACGTACACACACCTATTGTCATGCCGGTGGAGCGGGGAAGCGAACTAAAGTTGGCTTTAGTTAACATTTATTTCAGACAGAAATAAAAACGAATGAGGAATAAACGAAAGAAAATGCAGAGGGAGTTTAATGAAGAGAAAAAAGAACAAGCACACAGAGATGCGGGCAGAGCTGTGTGTTTATTTTGGCAGCGTTTATTCATGCGCTCATGCATATCCCACACAGTGCGGAACAGACACGCACATCAAATATGTCTGTGCAAAAGAGTAATTATTTTGCATAAAGACAAGGAAGTGTACTTTATGGACCATTCATTGTTTTGTTTTTTTTTTGTTTTTTTTTGCATTGTTAAAATTTTTATGACATTCTCTCCCTGAAACTGCATGTAGGCATTTATGTTTATAATTTATGTTTTTATGTATATTCTTTTTAATTGTTTAAATGATCATATTTTTATATTCATATAGAAATATGTTTTATATGAATTATATTAATTGTTTTATTGAATAATTCATCATTTAATTTTTCCCTTTAGTGTGCAGTATCAGACAGTCAGTGAACAGACAGATGGTTTGAGTCTGAGACTACACGTGTGTGTGTGTGTGTGTGTGTGTGTGTGTGTGTGTGGACTTCAGAGAGTGTTGGAGTGTTTTAAGAACGTGTGGTGAAAGATCTGACAGGAAAACCAGACTTCATGGTGGCTGTGTTTGTTTTTGCTGGTTCTGAGGAAAGCCTGCATTTCCACTCAACGTTATACAGCTTTTCTTTCTCTCTCTTACTCTCTATTCTCTTATGTCCACAATCATACTATTTAAATGGACAGTATCTTTTTTAATAATATTTGATTCATGTTTTTATTTTTTTATTGCTATAAATTTATATTTTATGTATACTTAAATAATATATATAAATACATATTTTAGAGCAGATATTACTATTAAGTTACATTGCTACTTTTAGTTAGCTTCTCCCCCAACATTAGTCCTCTCAGAGATGCACAAATCTCACATATTGTACTGCTCACAGACTGTTTCTGTGTCATGCTGCTTTAATAGTGGTAGAAATCTGTTTGTTATTGACGTTGTGTTTCAGCCAATCAAAATATTTGAGTGAGATTTTCAGCAGAAGCACCAGCTGTGGCCTGAATAAGAGCATTTATACTAAAGAATTTATCATTGTGCGGTGAAAACCAGAGAGAGAGATAGAACTGCGTGTTATTAGTGGTGTTTGTGAAGACAAGCATCACTACTACTATTGCTCAAGATTTATTCAGACTCCTAACCTTAAGTATTAATCTTTGGAGTTACAGATATGAATGATACTTCAAATTAAAAACAAAATCCCATAGACTTGCATTGAAGGGACCCAAGCTTTTGTCCTGGACTAGTAATCAACCACCACAGACTACGTTTTGCATGGACAAGCACCGCTCACATTTTTCTCTGAAAATGTAAAAATCTACTCACATACGTCTCATATCTCATACGTGTATGTGTGTTTGTCGCAGCGATTAGCTTGTAACAACTATCTCATCTCGGTCTGAGAGCAAACAGGATTTATTTGCATGTCAAATTGGCAGTTCAGTGCACTGACACACACACAAACATACTCTATAATTCCCAAAGTATCTTATTTTAGACTCGTGCAGCGACTGTTGTGGGTGTGTGAGAGAGACAGCTGCATTTTAATGCTGACAAAAAGCGTTTGGATCATACACACATACAGGCGTCACATGCTAGAGATAAGATATCTGATAATCACACACACCTTTAACAGACACCCAAAATATCATTCCTCGTGACACACTGATACTTTTCTTGGCTCGTCAGCAAAACAAAGATTTCAGAGTTATCTACTCACACACACATGCTTTTTGACAGATGGAGTTCTAACATGTGTGTGTGTGTGTGTGTGTGTAATATGACACCAGCATAAGATTTCATGTTTGTTTTTCTCGGCACCTTTGATGAAAACACTAGCAGCTCTCTCACACTGAACATGTGTGGACAAATTCATTGTGTCGCAATCCTACAAATACGCACTCAGGGCTGGGCAGCATATCTAATAAGCACTGTATATTAATGATGATTTCGCTGCCAAAATAAAATTAAAATTAAGCAACAGCATCCCCGGTACTGTAAGTTTAGACTACTTCCATGAACCAGTTTAATCAACTGAATCAACTGTCCGTTTCATTCAGTGAACTGATTTTAAACTCTGATTCAGCAGTTCGTTTTATCATTCAAAAATGTTTACATGTAATAAAATTTTATATATTGTTATATTGCTATATATATATTTAATATTATGTAGAGGTATCTTAAATATTATCAAAAGGATATAAAATGTTTAGAAATCTCTTTGAACTACTGTGTATTGCACAGCGATTAATTATTTTTTTCTTTTAACTATATCACACAGCACTTTATAATTTATTGCATTAATTTATATTTTGGTTTGATACATTTGTTTAATATTATAGATTATTATTTTTCTGTATATAAATGAAAAAGATTTTTATTATGTTTCTTTTATCATTTTTTTTTTAATTTTCAGCAACTTTTAAGAGGAAATATATATACATTTTAATATAGAGATACAAAATAATGTTGGAATAATTTTTTGAGATTTTTTTAAATATCACATTGTGCCTTATTATTAATTGTGCTAATGTATATTTTGGTTTGATATATATATA
>NW_015552799.1:140487-155264 GCF_001515605.1 Sinocyclocheilus anshuiensis | reverse complement strand
ATTTATGGTGTAATTACTACATTTTCGTGTCAATCCATGTTCATATTTACTGCAAACAATGCTCTGTTACTTTAATTCATCACTTGCAGCGCAGCAATAGACTCGGTGAGGAAACGATCTCTGCACTGCTGCAGACGCACCGCTCCTGAACACACTGTCGGACCTCAACTGTGTGCAGTGTGCACGCGTTATTGATCTGTTAACATGAGCGGGGAAAAAATATGCACCACATACGCACTGCAAACGGAGTAATGTGAACCTGGCATTATGTGTGTGCGCTGCAAGTGTGCATCAGGAGAGCGCACGGGCGCTGAATGATTAAACACTGGCAAGAATTTAAAAGTAATGCAATTTATATGGCCAGATCAGATTGACTCTTCTGCCCTGAAGACTTGCAAAGTGGAAGACGACTTACGCTGGTCAAGTAAGAGACCTTACAAACACACATAGTTCATCTTTGACCTTTTTTATTTCCATTTTGTGTTTATCTATTTCTTAGCCATACTGTTTCAGGAATATGCTTTTATTTGGCATGATTGTTCAGTGGTGCTCTTTTATGTTGTTGGAAGTTAAATGAGAGTATGAATCACTGTAACATATAGATAATCAAAAACCACACACACACACACACACACACACATACCATTTAGATGACTTCTTTAATATGCAGATGTGTGTGTGGGTGTGTTGCCCTCATATTAGGTGAATCATGAAATGAATGATCCAATCAGAACGTGTTTTGTGGAGGGGCTAAAACAAACAGAATATAAAAAATTATCTACTTTTGCTTACACACGCACACACATGAATGGACCCAGAAACATCAATAAACATGTGTGTATGAAATACACACACACACTTGCTTTGGCACACACACACACATATAAACACTCGAAAACATTCACACAAACTCTGGCTGCTATGGACACACAGCCACGTACCTGGTTCTGGCACGGTTTTCCTTCCCCACGGCGACGCAGAATTCCTGCCCTTCCTGTTCCCACAAACCCCAAACATCCAAACCAGCTGAGTCATTTTTATCTCCAACACACACAAACACACACAAGATTCCCTTTGTCACATCAGCCCCTGTGACATTTAAGTTATAGCTTTCTTTAATTGCACTTTGACTGATTTATTATTTCTAATAGACTCACTGTGTATCAGGTGGCATATTTCAAAACACCAGATGACAGTTTCATCAGAATTCATGCTCTGTGATGTGAGGAAATATTTGACGTTTATTAAAAGCAACACTGCAGCTAAAAATATTGTCACTCCTCAACTGAGTGTATAATTTCATTCGGTACTTTCAGTAGTTATTTATGAGGGTGACACACACACACACACACACACACACACACACATATATATATATATATATATATATGCATTTTTTCATCAAAAATAGTAGTATAAAATGGGTTGATCTGGCATACATGTTTCTCAGTAGATAATTCATATGCATCCACTGAGAGACAAAAAAAAACTCCAGTTTCTTTAGAGAGAAGGATTATCTTTTCTATTTTTACACAAAATAGGGTGTTGTGAGCACACACGTAATGTAATGTCTGTTTCATTCATACTGGAAGCCAGAAGGCCCCCTCCTGCAGAAACTCCACATATGCATCACAGAAGTAATAGAACTGATGATATTCCAGGAAATCCCTAATATGGACAAAGACATCCAGCTATTGCTGTAGCTGAGTAAAAAGAAGATAGATTCACACTTAAACTAATCAAATATGAAGACACTAAACACACGATTGTGACAACATATGGTTTCTCTGTGGTCTTCAAGCCATCTTGGGTATTTTTATAAGAATAAAGTATATGTATAATGCAGCGTTAATCAACATAGCCTTTATCACTTTTTAGAATACTGTAACATGATTTCTGCCTCATTCTGTGATATGAAACCACATCTGGTCACAAAAAGAAGTTATTTCAAACACTCGACTAATGTTATGAAGTGAATTTGGAGTAAAAGTATGTCAATAAATCTCTTTGCTGGACAAGAGGTTTGTAAAAAAGCTCATACACATGCAAAACTGTGTCGCGCACGTGCTACTGTAGTACATTAATTCATCGCACAGATCGATTTTTTTGTTGCACTGTACAGCCCTGACCAAATCAGTTCCGGATTGTAGAGGTAGCTTCTCATTTAGCCATAAACTCCTCCTCAGTTTCACGTCCGCTTTCCGCCATTTCGCTCTGCACGGTGGCATACAGAAATATTAAACATTTTAGAATCATAAGATTTAATGAAGTTTTTAAATGTTTGATTCAAAGAGATAGTCCACATAAAAATGTAAATTCTGTCATCATTCACTCACCCTCATGTCTTTCTTCTGTGGAACACAAAAGAAGATTTTTTTTAGTAAACCCAAACCCTTCTGGGTCCCAATGACTTCCACAGTATGGACAAAAATTACTATGGGAGTCAATGGGACCCAAAACTGTTCGGTTACATCTTCTTTTATGTTTCACATAAGAAAGAAATGTATACTGGTTTGGAATAACATGAGGGTGAGTAAATGATGTCCATTTTCATTTTTGGGTATACTATCCCTTTAAGTACCAATTTTGTCTCAGATGTTTCTCTTAAAAGTCCTTAAAATAGATAAATTATTGTGTAACACAGTGAATGTTAAAAGCTCAGATCATTTGGGCTTAGAAGAACTTGATGAGAAATGTTTGCATTCGTGTGGAGAACTCGCCTGAAAGTTTGGAGGAGATTATTGAGGTGTTTTTCTTAGGAGAAACATCTGAGGAGTAGGAGAGTTTACTTTTGCTCTCCATTGCTGTCCATGAGAAACAATTGTGATATTAAATAGATTTGATTTGTGCTGTGGGTTCAGATACCATGTGTTCTGTGCTGCAGACTTGCGTGAGTGTAATGTTGACTCACCGCTCTGAACTGCAATGATCAGAAACGCCTACAGGAATAATGAGATCCAACAGTTCTTCTATTTCATAATAACTGCTTCCGAAAGAATATTGATTCCTTTCAATGTCCTAGAACAGCAAAAGCTGCTTAATAATTGTGATTTTTTGATCAATAATAATGCAATCGTTTCAACAAATGGATTTTAGAGTCAATAAGGTCAAAATTCCTCACTGGAGAAAAAAAAAAAAGCATTCCTGATTTATTCACAAATGCATCTCCAGGTCCAGAATCAACGACCTGCTTTGTAAATCTCCAGTACAGTATCAAATGTTTGTGAATGGTAACCTGAGCCGTGCTGATGTATGAGATGGCAGCGCGGCACATGTCCGAGATAAGCTAGTTTGCATGCGACGTGCCGTGTTGTCTTATGGACTACAGCTCTAACATAAACACACAAGATCTACATGTTTGCCTGCGTCTCAGGTTCTCTGCCTGTTGGAGCGATATGCCATTACCTTCAGTTATCATTCATCAACATCCAGTGCAAACATTTAGCCATTTCAGCCCAGCTCCAGTTTTCTACCTGCTTGTAAACCATCGGTTTGTCATTTGGAAAAATAGCCTATAAATATATGAGATTGCAACCATAATTTGTCCAAACATCTAGATTTTGAATAGCATATCTATTGTTTTTAACATTCTTTTTGTTGTAAAGTGTGTTTGTGTTATCATTCTTTATAATAATGTAATTTATATATAATAAATAAACACACTCACACACACACACACACACACATATATTAGTTTGATAAAAATCAGTGTCTCGATGCTCAGTCTATATATAAAGCACAAACATGCTAATCAAGCAAGATATTTTACAAAAAGAATGTTGCTGGGTTAAAAAACAATAGATATACTATTTAAATTGTAGATGTTCAGACAAATTATCAAACATTTAGTGGAACATGTTAATATTTATTGTGCAACACCATTTGGTTAAAAATAATAGTTTGAGGCCGCTGTATATGGCATAGTTGAGTTACATCTAGTGATTGTTTGGTTGGTTCCTGTGGGTTTGTGTCACCAGTTGAGCATAAAACCACATAGTAGAAACTCAAACCATGAACTAGTAAGCAAGTCTGGGATCCACATCATTGTATGATTGTTGGATATGTGGTATTTTTGATATCCTATATTCTGAAGCAACTATACATGACTGGATTAGATTATAAAGAGTTTCAAGTGTATATTTCAGTCTTTATGTCTCCATGTCTTTCTTTCTCCTGGCCACATGATTTGCCTGGTCCAGGTGTAATCCGTCTGCTTTTGCATTGCCATTTTACAGGTGAGGGCCGAGATTTGCATCCTCACCAGAACCCTGATCCCACACACAAACACGCACAATTCCTGCCGACTAGCTACTGCTTGCTCTTCTGTTAACAAACAAAATCAGTTTCTACAGCAGTCAAATGAAGCAAACCTCTGTAGTGAGCCGGGTTACACGCTTGACTGTGGGCTAGTGGAACACGGCGAACTGAACTGATCACTGTGATGGGCGAAAACACAATGGGGAAGGATAACAGCATTTGATAGGGGCCGTTCACAAGATAATGTTAATTTTTTCCATTTATTTTCATTTAGAAAAATTACTGCTGAACTTTAAAGCAGCGCTTTTTCCCACCTTAGTAAAGTACCAGGGCCGTAACTGCCATAGACTGCACTGAAGGATGTTTTTCCCCTCAGTAGTCATCATGGCTTGGTTGTGCCAAGACCAAATGTCCCTTGAAAGTTTTTATTAATATTAGCATTAAAATATTTGCATTAAAATTAATAATAATATTGTTTCTGTAGAACTTTTTTCCCATTAACCATTTTTATATTAATTAATTTATTCATATTTAATATTTTTCTTTAGAAATGTTTGTTATTTTCCCCATAACAATTTTATTAATATTCATATTTATATTTCGCATGACACTGCAAATGTGAGAAATAATAAAAAATACTGGGTGTAAGAGAAACCCCCCAAATTTTGTGTGGATAAAAAATATGTTGTCAAGAAAAATCAAACCATTACTTTTATATTATATTAATATAAAATATTAATATTGATTCTGCAGAAAATTGTATTTTTATGAATATTTATTTATTAATCATGTTAATTAATATTTGTAATTGTTATTTTCCCAATAATAAGACTTTAATAATATTAACATTGATATTATTGGTAATATTGATATTAATATAAAACATGAGAAGGCCAATGTGAGTGTAAGAAAAAAATCTACCTCTATTTAAATCCTTGGTTAAAAAAAAGCGAATTCACTCCCTTAAATGTTGTCAGAAACATCAAACTGTAATATTTAAAAGTGGAAAATTATGGGTTATACCACATGGTTTCCTGCTCTTTTTTTCTAAGTTTTTAAAACATTTTCCACTGAGACTAATGTAGATCATGTGTGAGATGGTTCTGCTGAGAAACACAGCAAACTAGTAACTCTCTAGAGCACTGGTCATCAAAAAGGGCTCAATAATGGGTTGTTTTATTATTGTTATTATTATTATTTTTTTTTTTTATGGTTAAGCCACCAAGGGGCTTGAAAAGGTTGAAAACCTCTGTTCTGGAACCTTTCATGTTGTAAATATCCTGTTAGGCACTAGAGGGAGACACTGAGTCTGAGTGAATGTGTGTCTGTGAGGGTAATGAGGGTAAACAGCGTCTACAGTTTGGCTGTTATATCTGGTTTGCAGCTGTTTCTCAACTCATTTGTCAGATTTCCGCTTTTAGTAATTAATCTCGTCTGGTGTGCTGCACTGAAGGATGTTTTTCCCCTCAGTAGTCATCATGGCTTGGTTGTGCCAAGACCAAATGTCCCTTGAAAGTTTTTATTAATATTAGCATTAAAATATTTGCATTAAAATTAATAATAATATTGTTTCTGTAGAACTTTTTTCCCATTAACCATTTTTATATTAATTAATTTATTCATATTTAATATTTTTCTTTAGAAATGTTTGTTATTTTCCCCATAACAATTTTATTAATATTCATATTTATATTTCGCATGACACTGCAAATGTGAGAAATAATAAAAAATACTGGGTGTAAGAGAAACCCCCCAAATTTTGTGTGGATAAAAAATATGTTGTCAAGAAAAATCAAACCATTACTTTTATATTATATTAATATAAAATATTAATATTGATTCTGCAGAAAATTGTATTTTTATGAATATTTATTTATTAATCATGTTAATTAATATTTGTAATTGTTATTTTCCCAATAATAAGACTTTAATAATATTAACATTGATATTATTGGTAATATTGATATTAATATAAAACATGAGAAGGCCAATGTGAGTGTAAGAAAAAAATCTACCTCTATTTAAATCCTTGGTTAAAAAAAAGCGAATTCACTCCCTTAAATGTTGTCAGAAACATCAAACTGTAATATTTAAAAGTGGAAAATTATGGGTTATACCACATGGTTTCCTGCTCTTTTTTTCTAAGTTTTTAAAACATTTTCCACTGAGACTAATGTAGATCATGTGTGAGATGGTTCTGCTGAGAAACACAGCAAACTAGTAACTCTCTAGAGCACTGGTCATCAAAAAGGGCTCAATAATGGGTTGTTTTATTATTGTTATTATTATTATTTTTTTTTTTTATGGTTAAGCCACCAAGGGGCTTGAAAAGGTTGAAAACCTCTGTTCTGGAACCTTTCATGTTGTAAATATCCTGTTAGGCACTAGAGGGAGACACTGAGTCTGAGTGAATGTGTGTCTGTGAGGGTAATGAGGGTAAACAGCGTCTACAGTTTGGCTGTTATATCTGGTTTGCAGCTGTTTCTCAACTCATTTGTCAGATTTCCGCTTTTAGTAATTAATCTCGTCTGGTGTGTGTGTGTGTGTGTGTGTGTGTGTGTGTGTGTGTGTGTGTGTGTACCTGGTATTTATCACGTTATGGGGACCAAATGTCCCCGCAAGGATAGTAATACTAGTAAATTTTGACCTTGTGGGGACATTTTTGAGGTCCCCATGAGGAAACAAGCTTATAAATCATACAGAATTAGTTTTTTGGAGAAAGTAAAAACGCACAAAGTTTCCTGTAAGGAGTAAGTTTAGGGGTAGGGTTGGTCTAGGGCAAAAGCACATACAGTTTGTACAGTATAAAAACCATTACGCCTATGGAATGTCCCCATAAAACATGGAAACACAACGTGTGTGTGTGTGTGTGTGCACGCAAGTAAAACTGTGGAGACTGGCAGGAATTTGTGACCATTTCAGTTCAATCAAGGCAGCTGAAATCTTGAATTCTCCTTAGTGCAAATCAGATTCTGGCCCCCCAAACGGGTAAAAGAGAAAGTCAACACCCCTCTGAGAGAAAGAGAGAGGGAGAGCATGGTCTGAGGAAATTGAAATGGAGCTGTATGTTTTTCTCTCTCTTTCTCTGTTTCTGTTTGCAAATGGACCCAGTGCCCCAGACAAACGGGGGGAGAGCGTTTTAAACGAGTCAGTGGCACGCACAGACGGCATTCTCCTCCCTCAGGCGCTGGCATGCCAAAGCCTGCTCCAGTATCCCAGAAGCCCCTGCTCGTATGTGGCCAATAAGCAGAAAAATAAAGCCAGAAAACAAAACTAACTGGCAGAAACAGGCAGCAGTTTGTGCTTGTGTGCAGGTGCACAGACGTTTCTCTTACACCTGTTTGTAAAGTCATGACGCACAGGACGTGAACACTATATACACTAAGTATACCAGTCTTCATCATCTTCTTCCTCCCCAGCTTCATAACATTAGGATTGCACTAACTGTTTTTACTTTTACAGTTTATCAATCGATCATGTGGAGTTCACTAATGACACTAGGTGGCGTAAGATCAGTGTATCAATAGAGTTCTGAGGCAGTAGTTCATGTGATGCATTTGACAGATTAATGTATATTCATATACATATTAATATAAATAGCAATGTCATAAAAATGTAAGATTATATATATATTTAATAATTGCAATTATTGAATTAATAATTTATTAAATACATATTTTTTTAATAAACTTTATTTTATTTTTAACTTCAATTCAATCTTGTTCAAATTTCTTTTTAAATATTTTAATTTAAACATTATTTTAATTAAATAAAAAAATGTAAACACTATTTAGTAATCATGGGAAAAGCATGAAAATGTTTTGGCCAAAATATGTGGACATATCATTACTCTTTTTTTGTTGTATATATATATTGTTCAAATTCTTAGCATTATAAGTCTTGTTGTCATTATTGTGGAAAAATAATTATTTTAATTGCAAATCATTTAAATTTACAAAAAAATAGGCATCATTTTTAATGCAAAAATATTTTTTGTTTTGATTTTAGGATGAATTGTGATTTGTAAAAATGTAAAACTATGTCTATAATCCAAAGACAGACAGGTGATCACAAACATTTAGAATTGTTATTTATTTTAATTAACAATTTATTAAATTTATTACTTTTTATGCAAATTATATATATACATATATATATTGTTAAGTTAAAAAAATATATAGTAAATAATCTATATTTTATTTCTTAGCTTTAATTCAGTCTTGGTCTGAATTTTTAAAAAATTATTAAAAATGTAAACATTGTTTAGTAATCATGGGAAAAGCATGGCATCTTGTTGACATGACTTGCATTCTGTTACTCTTTTTGTTGTTTAAATATTAAAGTGACACTTTC
The DNA here is from genome assembly GCF_001515605.1 of Sinocyclocheilus anshuiensis. NCBI lineage: Eukaryota > Metazoa > Chordata > Actinopteri > Cypriniformes > Cyprinidae > Sinocyclocheilus > Sinocyclocheilus anshuiensis. The sequence continues at coordinate 146,654 of NW_015552799.1, read as the reverse complement.
TTTATCTTTGTCGTTCAGGTACGGATCTGTTCCCTCAGAGGACGTCTTTCCCGTCTCTCTCTCCATTAACGGCTCCTCGTTTCTCTGATTCACACATGCATTATCCGGGTCCCTTCACCTACTCTGCCAACCCATCCAGCACTGGAATCGGCGGTCTCAGCATGGCCGGGATGCCCACCTCCAGCCGCTACCACACCTACCTTCCGCCTCCATACCCTGGCAACCAGAACCAGAACTCCCACTTCCAGACCAACTCCTCACCGTACCACCTGTACTACGGCACCGGATCCGGCTCCTACCAGTTCTCCATGGTTCCGACCGGCGGCACCGGATCGGGAGGCGACAGGTCGCCCACCCGCATGCTGACGTCCTGTATCGCGGCGGGCGGAGCCGGAGGTGGAAACAACAGCCTGCTCAACGCCAGCCTCGGCAACCAGAGCGACGGTGTGGATGCCGACGGTAGCCACAGCAACTCGCCCACAGCAATGAGTGCATCGACACGCATAGACGAGTCCGTCTGGAGGCCTTACTGAGAAATAGTGTGCAGAAAGACTGAAGAGGAGGAAATTAAGAGAACAGGTGAAAAGTCTTGCATGTTTGATCGTTTATTTGCTTCTATGACATGTCAGTCGCTTCTAAGACAACCAAAGTGATCCAGTGACCAGAAATGAGAGAGCTTTTGCTCTGGATGCTCCATACGGGATCAAAACTAAAGGAGGACACAAGTCTCACAGGAAAATCAGGTGTATATAGAAAGATTATAATTAAAAAATAATAAGAAAAGGCATCCCATAGTAATATATCAGCAACTTTTCTTACTAAAAAAGCTGAAAAACCAAAGAAAAGAAAGGCAGGTGCTTCATGGACATATTCTGATGAGCCTGTCTCTGAAAAAAGCCAATTCATCCAGCCTTACAAACCAATCTGCCTGAAAGCTGTAATTCCCAGAGTGCTTTGCAACCACAAAAAAGTGTCGTGCAAACAATATGAAAGAGCTTCACAGAGCTGCAGGACTGTGGGACTTTCAATGTGTAAATATGATGATAAACAAAAATGCTTCCCACAAGTTTCAGGTACTTTCCCAACTTGAAATGATGAGATGTGATCATTGAGTACAAGTGTGGGTCAGTATGAGCTTTGTGAGATGTTATGCCAATGGGTTTTTCATTCAAACGGATTTTAGGGTGAATATCACAAAACCTGTCAGGAACATATTCAGGTCATATTTAATGAGAAATTATATTTTGCATGAAGAAAATGATGCTTAAATTAGAACCATTCATTTTGCATTTGCATTTGCATTTTCATCACAACGATGCACATTTGACCCTTACACTCTTACTATTGTAATGCAAAAAAAGTTTCTCATTACTGTAATGTAAAAAAAAGGATATATTATTTCATTTGCAAAGCATTTAAATTTACATAAATATAGGCATCATGTTCGTTATGCAAAAATATCTTTTGCTTTGATTTTAGGGCGAAATGTGATCTGGACGTGTTTTCGTGAGATTCACCCGTTTAGAGGTTCTCGATATGTAGAAATGTAAAACAGTGTCTATCATCCAAAGACATACAGGTGTTTCATTTTTTTTCTCTTTTGTTTCTTGCTTGCCAATATCACGAACAATTAATTTGCCTTTGAACTTGTGGAGACTCGTCGTTTTTTTTTTTTTTTCCTCAGTGTTGATCACTTTTTATAGACTTTCTTCGGATTTGTTTGAGCTCAGTTTCATGTTTTGTGTATTTTTTTTATTTTGTATTTATTTGAGCCAAAGAGGATGTGTTTCCGGGTCACAAACATTTCGTTTTTTTGTTTTTTTTTCTACTGTTCTTTTTTTTTTTATTTCTTTGTTTTAATATAAAATTGGAAGTTGTGCTACTGTAATATATTCTTTCTAAATTATAAAAAAATTTTAATGTAATGTCTATGTTTTTCCAATGCAGCTTTAATGCACTAAAACATTTATTTAAGATGTTCTATGTCCTTGTTAAACCACATAATGGAGACATTCTTACCAGATTGAGTTCCACGTGATATTTAGTCATGTGCCTGAAAGGCCTCAACCATCTCAAGCCAAAGAGTCCAACAATCACCTGTTGTCATTCCACGTCTCTAAAGTGTGAAAAATATGTTGCTCTAAGCACCTACATTATGTGTCTATTTTTCCTACCTTGTTCTTGGAATGACTGAAATCAGAGACAATAATTGGGCACGTTTGAAAGGAGATCGGGCCTTGATTATTTGAATAACAAAACCATGCACAAGCTCATAGACAGAGGGTAAAGTGGCCATGACACACACACACACACATTCATTCAGGTAACAGGTGTAAGTGAATATTTCAGCCCATAACCCAGAGGTTTTTCCCATGCTCACACCTGCTGCCATCACCTGAGGGCCGAGAGCCCCAAAAAGAGCAAATGAAACAGGTAGAAAGATGGATGAAGAGAGACGTATCTCCTTTCGCAATCATCGGTCATCCTTCAGGCCTTGTTATCCAAGCAGAAGTGCCCGTGTTCAGCTTGATTCACGGCCGCTTTGATGCCTTTATGTGGGCGGTTATTTTCCGTCCCATTGTGCCTCTGCTTGATTATCGCCTAAAGCTGTAGGCTACAGGAAAGATGGATTCAAAATGTGAGCTGGTCTAGTTACAAGCAGGAGTCGATTCTCTCCTGCAAGGACTTCTGGGTAATAGAAACCCTATTTGCTTCTGCAATTCTGACGTGTGGTATGATGATTCTCTCTCAGTGCCTCGGTCTGGATCTATTTATGTCTGTGGCTATCAAATCCTATAACAGTCGTATTTTCACCAAAGAGTTTGTTGTGATCGTTGATTATGACTGAGATGGTTTAAGAATCCAAATCTAGCTAAATTAAGATTTGCTGGCCCAAAACAAGACCAAAAACATATCTATTTATTTCCACAGTATCAGTACTGATCGTTATTGTGTGTTGCCTTGAACAGTCCATTGGCTTTAAGGTTCTGTTCCAAAACCTAACTCTTAAAAATAAAGGTTCTTTATTGGCATATTGGAAAAAACATCTATGGAACCTTCGTTTTATAGCGGAAAAGGATCTTCACAATCAGGAAAAAATGGTTCTTTTAGGAACTGTTTACTGAAAGGTTCTTTGAGGTTCATTGCTGAGAAAACGCTGTTATAGAACCTTTAATTTTAAGAGTACTGAGCTCCCTACATAGGCAGCACAGAATCTGTACCAAAACTTAAATAGGCCTGTGGGTTTCTCCCTATGTGAAATGTCCAGATCAGTCACTTATTTGAAGGCAGATGCCTATGTAGGCGTCAATGATGCTCAACAGGTTTTGGAACGTAACCCAAGATGTTGCCAGTGAAGTGAATATCACTGAAGGCCACGAGTCGGTGGTGTTTGTAAAATGCACAGATTCTAATCATGCTGAAAGAGCTAAAAAGCACAACACACTCCTGTAGAACAAATTGTCTTTTTCAGTCATTGTATGTTTGTAATTTGGGTTCTGAAATATGCTCTTTTGTTCCTTCATTGTGTGCTAATGATGTATTTTTTAACGCATTTTAATAAAAACATTTAAAAAAAAAGATCAGGATTTGCTTGTGATTTTAGAATTGTATTTACTTGTTAATGTTTTTGTAATTCAGCCATTGATTTTACAATGCCGCAAAAAGTTATACGAATTAAATTTCCTCGATATTTCCAAAATGCAATGGTGTCATTTGTTTGAGATCATGTAAGTTTAAAGGTCTGACATATTTTTGTCACTTATAGTTTTACAGACAGAAATGAAACTACTTCTAACTTTTAAAACGATGTACATTTACATAGTCTACAAACTTGTCTACACAAAATATTTACAGTACTAAATAAAAAGTAGTAATAAACAAATAAATACAATTTTTTGAAAGTCACTATTCAAAGGTTTGAGGTTGGTAAGATTTTTAATGTTTTTGAAATAAGTCTCTTATGCGCATCAAGGCTGCATTTATTTAAGCAAAATTACAGTAAAAACTTTAATATTGTGAAATATTTTATATTGCTATATTACTATTATTATTACTTTATTACTATATTAATATGACTAAATATTACTATATTTTCTATTTTAATATTTTATGAACTTTAATTTATTTCTGTGATTAAAGTTGAATTTTCAGCATCATGACTGCAGTCTTCAGTGTCACATGATCCTTCAGAAATCATTCTAATATGCTGATTATTTATTATTATTATCAATATTGAAAACAGTTGTTTTCGTGGAAACTGTGATAGATTTTTTATGATTCTTTGATGAATGGAAAGCTGATTAGTTCAGCATTTATTGGAAATAGAAATCTTTGTAACATTTTCAATGTCTTTACTGTCACTTGTGATCAATTTAATGCATCCTTGCTGATTAAAAGTACAATTTAAAAAAATAAATAAATAAATCTGACAGGCCCCATTTAAACAGTAGTGTAAGTGGCCTAGAAAAAGCTTTTACTCTACACAAATCATAGCAATTATACTCTGCTAAATCTGTTACATGACTACATGTAAATGCAGCTGAAGAAATAAATTAAATTGTCTCAAATTAAACTGTCAAACTTCACATGCATTGCTCATAACCCTCAAATGTGAAGATTAGTTTTTTCAAACAGTCAAGCCAACATTCAAAGCTTGTCTTGACAAACCTTCCTTCTCTAAATGAATGTCAGTATGTTTACGTGTGGACGTGCTTTCTGTCACTTAACTTGAAGTTCTCTAACAGGTTCTCACTTCACACAATCATAGCTGAGCTCAGTTTTCACGCCTTCCACCTGACAAACAGCAGCTGCTCGATATCTTCACATAATGTGAACGATGTTTGAAGATTCACACGGTTCATCAGATTTAACTGTACCATCTGAAACCCCTCAGGACACAAACACAGAGTTCTGCTGCTCAGACCGTGTTCAAATGCAGTCAGCAGGCATTACTGTCAGAACAGGCAATTACTGGAAAAGACTCAATTGGTTGTGGTCACTTGCATCAGCCTCAGCAGGATGTAAATATAGACAGTGAATTCACCTAATGAGGTGTGTTAAAGGGGTCCTATTCTGCTTTTTCACTTTTTCAACTTTAGTTAGTCTGTAATGTTGCTGTTTGAGCATAAAAAAGATCTGCAAAGTTACAAAGCTCAAAGTCCACTTCAAAAGGAGATATTTTATTTAGCAGAAATCACTTTTCAAAAACTACAACGAACGACTCGTTTGGACTACAACGCATATTTTCCGGGATTTGTGATATCACAAAGATCGACGAATGGGACGAGACCTGGTTGAGCTGCACTAGAGAAGGCAACGAGTGTTATCACTATGTCGGACACACGCTAGTTTTCACAAGGCGACTAACTTAGAGTGGTTACAATCGTCAAGGTTTAAATCGCGCTCAAATTGATTTGATATTGACGCAATATTTACACAGAAGCTCTATGGTAAGGGGCACGACATTTCCCGACCAGGCGCAACAACCTAGTATGAGAGCCTGTTCTAGTACACCCCCAAAACAAAATCAAGACTTTATAAAAGAGCATAATAGGACCCCTTTAAGTGAATATGACAGGGTTGACTGGTGTGTGCTGCGTTTCAACATAAGGACTCTGCTGTCATGTTTTTGGCATTGTAAGGGAACATGCTGTTATTGCACAAACTTGACTTTGTTATTTTTTTTGCAGTCCATCTATCCTATCTATCTAGTCTGTCTGTCTATCTATCTATCTATCTGTCTGTCTGTCTGTCAGTCCATCTATCTATCTATCTATCTATCTATCTATCTATCTATCTATCTGTCTTGTCCATCATGAATGTAACATCAGTGAGTTGTTGGTGTTTCCAGTCATTCATTTTTTTGGAATCTTATATTTTGGTTTCAAATAAACACTACAATTAGAATCATAACTTTTATTTTCCTATTGAACCCCATGTTACAGTCACTCTCCCATAGAGCGCAGATAAACGTCAAGCTTTTAATTAACTAAAGCTCAAGGGAAGTACTGATACACAGACCATGATGCAGGAAAGTGTTTCTCTTTCTAACACAAACTTTATAAACATGTGGCCAGTGTTGGGGGTAACGCACTACAAGTAACGCGAGTTACATAATCAGATTACTTTTTTCAAGTAACTAGTAAAGTAACGCATTACTTTTTAAT
>NW_015552799.1:137841-140364 GCF_001515605.1 Sinocyclocheilus anshuiensis | reverse complement strand
TTTTAAAAACAAACAAGCAAGCCCTGTCCAGATTTAAAAAGTAACGTAACGCATTACTTTCCATAAAAAGTAACTCTCCTTTTTTTATGGAGTAACTCAATATTGTAATGTATTACTTTTAAAAGTAACTTTCCCCAACACTGCATGTGGCTATCGGAAAATCTCCCATCTTTTGCAAGTCTTTTACCTCAGAGTATCTTTTCCTATATATTATATATATAGGAAATATATATAATATAATATATATATATATATATATCCTACATATTATATATATATATGTATATATATATATATATATATATATATTTCTCTATATAATCTCCCAAAGGGATTTTTAAGAAGTGAAATGAGGCCTAGTTAGCGGTCGGAGCTACACACCAGAGAAAGTCACAGGATAAGCCTCTTTCTCTGAGAAACATCTGAAGTATACGGAAATTTAACACAATTTTATCCTAAACTTTTAATTAAATATCGTTGAAGTTATTTCAATAAAGACATCTATGCTGATACAAAAGATTTCGGTTTCAAATAAATGCTTTCCCTTCACCAAAGAATCCTTAAATCTCTCACAGTTTCCACAAACATATTAACTGTTTTCAACAATAATAATAAGAAATGTTTCAAATCAGCATATTAGAATGATTTCTGAAAGATCATGTGACACTGAAGACTGGAGTAATGATGCTGAAAATTCAGCTTTGATCACAGGAATAAATTACATTTTAAAATATATTCAAAAAGAAAACCATTATTTTAAATTGTAATATTTCACAAGTTTTACTGTATTTTTAGTCAAATACATTCAGCTTTAGTGAGCATTAGATACTTCTTTCAAAAACAATAAAAATCTTACCGACCCCAACAGGGTTTTTGAACGATAGTGTATATATATTTTTACATTCTGAAAAACAACTTCATCTTTATTAACTGTGGCTGTGGGAAGGCGGCTTCACTTGGTTTAAAACACATAAAAGAAAATGTAGGACAAAGACAAACAAGAGCTGATATATTTTGGAAAAATAGGGGACTGTCAAAAGCGGCTTTGGTTTCTCATGGAAACCACTTCCTGATTCATGAGGGAGCCCTCTGGTACCTGCATCCATACGAAACCCATTACAACTGTACTGACCTCTCTCTTCCCAGCCTCCGTGAGAAGAGGGAACAAGCGGGCTGGAACCGGTTTGCTTCGGGAGCCCGTGAGCGCAGTACTATTTTTTAACTGGACCGGAGAAAAACAGACTGCGATGGGAAAGAGAAGCTGTGTCCAAAATCACGATTCCCACACAGAGACCGTGAAACAGAGACCACAGGGACCAAAAACTGATGATTATTCTCACATTCCCACTCATGAGGGGACAGAGACCAAAGATGACTTCTTCTGAATTTAAGAAGTAATGGGGAAAAGACAGAAGAGAACGAGTAACAATCATCTCATCAAAACTCAGCAGCACAGACACCAACCAAATAGAGACTTTGCTTTTGTCTCCTGCATGTCAGATTTTTCCTCATATATCATACATAATCTTATTTCTCAAACTGTGCTCAGATTTGACATCTTTAATCACAAGTCACATGAGCTCAAAATCATCAATTCTTCCAAAACTAAATGATCTGAGCTGCTATCAACATTCATTTTATAGCTCTAAATTAATACTGTTTGTCAACTATTGACATTGTTTATTTTTATAAAGAATGATTTATTTATTATATTATTCATTTATTATAAAATAAATATTGTTTATTTTGATTAACAAAAATATAAATATATCAAAATATAAAACATTAAAATTTGATCAAATATAAAGATAAAATAATATACCTTGATATTTTTGTTTAAAAAAAATACAGTGTTCACCTTCAAGGCTAAAAGCAAAAAAAATTAAAAATAAATAAAAAGCGGCCCCATTCCCATAATGCATCATGAGAACTGATGCAGCAGGCTGGTTTTCTCACATAAAAAAAATGACATGCGCTCAAACTCCAACAAGAATAGATATTGTTTCCTGCAGAAGCCGGGAAATCACGAGGAGGTGCACGCAGGGCTTGAGACTGTATCTTATAAGGGATCTTGGCTCATTAGCTGATTTTGGGAGAAACAGAGCTGGGGGGGTTAAACCCTCTCACACCCCCTCATTCCCTCATTCCCCCATCAGCCCATCTCCCTGTAGACACAGTCCACGGGAACAACCCTCCTCATGAAGATCTGGGAAATGGCCTGACATTTCATTTGTTTCCTTCTGAAAGCAGCACGTTTAGACACATAGATCTAACAATAAAATGATGAATTAAAAAAAAAATGAAAGAATAATAGCTAGAACAATAGTACACTAGAATAATAGAACAATAGTACACTAGATATATTGATGGATGGATGGCTGGATGGATGGATGAATGGATGGATGAATGGATGGACAGATGATAGATAGACAGATAGATAGATGGACGGATGGGTGGGTTGGTGGTTGGATAGATAGATAGAAAGATAGATAGATAGATAGATAGACAGACAGACAGACAGAC
>NW_015552799.1:132344-137210 GCF_001515605.1 Sinocyclocheilus anshuiensis | reverse complement strand
TAGATAGATAGATAGATAGATAGATAGATAGATAGATAGATAGATAGATAGATAGATAGATAGATAGATAGATAGATAGATAGATAGATAGATAGATAGATAGATAGATAGATAGATAGATAGATAGATAGATAGATAGATAGATAGATAGATAGATAGATAGATAGATAGATAGATAGATAGATAGATAGATAGATAGATAGATAGATAGATAGATAGATAGATAGATAGATAGATAGATAGATAGATAGATAGATAGATAGATAGATAGATAGATAGATAGATAGATAGATAGATAGATAGATAGATAGATAGATAGATAGATAGATAGATAGATAGATAGATAGATAGATAGATAGATAGATAGATAGATAGATAGATATTGTTGACTTCATACACATAAGTGAATGTGTATTTAGAATGTAAACAGGGTTCATTGTGATTTCACCTTAATCCGTGTCCAATAAAGCAGCATCTTTAATCATGTTGCTCAGGCTGTCTTTTCATTTTATTTCCTACAGGATTAGACTTCAGTGTGTGTCCATGTATATGTTTAACATTCTCAGAAATCAAACACCTTCACATCTGCTCCCCCGAGGCTGAAACAGAGCCATCTCTTCTCAATAGCTCCATCCGTCTGGAGGAATTCACATTTAGACATAATTACCGAGATAAAGCACAGGGAATGAGAGGAGAAACAAAGCTCACACTCCTTTTTTTAGGCCTGGAAAGAAAGAGTCATGTTGATGAGGGGGTTTTCCTCAGAGATGACAGAGCGGAGGTGGATCACAGGGAACGTTTCAAACGTGTTAATGCTCCAGATTACCTCACCAAACCCACCGCGCGTGTGTGTCTATGTCTATTCTTTGATCGTCTCTGGGTTGGATCCTCCCCAGAACTTTGCTTTCATCCGAGACTCTCCTACAGGAAAGTCTTCCTGGCATCCCGTCTCATTTGCAGAGTGCGTGTGCATGCTGTAATGAATGAAAAGCGCCACGGTTTTGAAAATACCAGTGTCTTTGAATAAAAGCTAAGTCTCTCTGTACTGCTTACATATGTTTCATGTGTTTTCTGCATTATAAAACAGATCCTTTTCATGAAGTTTCCAACTCACAAGAATCTAGTGAGCTGCCTATGCAGGATTTTAAGGCATCATAAGTACTAGACTTCTGGTGTCAAATTTTAAGGCAGCATCACATATATCCTTTATGGTAAATGTGATCCCATAATCCATTGTGCCTCAAAATGCATCCATGATGGCTAACAAAATGAGACAAATGTTGATTATTAATATCCTTATAACTAATTTAAACTGAAAAGTATCCTATAGTGAAACTTTCTAATACCAGACTCACATATGAATGAATCTCCTGTGTCTTGTGCTCCAGACACAGAAAATGGATAACAGTCACAGACGCTTTCATTTTCAAAAGGGAAGGTTTGACAGAAGAAGCAAACAATGGATGAAACAATTAAATAGCATGTTACTGTTGTTCACCACAGATGGATCTTTTACTGAGCCAAAAGCATGTGTGTGTGTATCAGTGAGTAGCTTTACTTTTTGTGGGTGAGCACATGTATATCTTTTAATTTTATCTTTGGGGTCCACATTTAATGTTAGTAGAAGCTGTTTTTGCACCAAACTACACTAAGAAAGAAGAAAGAAAGAAAGCGCTGTGAGTAAAGTGTGTGTATGTGTGTTATTGATGGTTAAAGCAGTCAGTGCTGTTATGCTACTTAATGCCACTGGCTTGAGCTAATGTAGCTATTAGACTAAAGCCCTTAAACCCCACAGAGAGACACCGACAGATATGCTGAGCGAAGATCAAGGGTCTAGTGTGCTTTACCTACGGCTGATGTTTCTTGGAATTCAGTTGGATATGTGTTCAGTGCACTAAACTATGACAATATGGGAAAAAAATATCACATTTTATCATAAAATCTTTAAAAATAACTAAATAAATAAAAAGAAAGAATATGTTGCATTACTATTTATTTATTTATTGCATTAATAGATCCAAAGATTTTACTTGCTTCATAAAAGCATCAAGTTTATAGCATTATTTTCCCCAATTCTATGAAAACATTATAATATTATAGTATTCATATTATTTTAATCAGATGAAAAATGCACAATAACTGCAAAAATGACATTAGAGTTCCTTATTTATAACACATTCTGATATTTTTGTAATACTTGGCTACATATGCATACACACAGTTTAATTTTAATGCAATTGATCTCTGTGACAATGGCGACCCCTAGTGATCAGCATTACTAATAAACATTGCATTGTGTTTAAATTGAGTGAGTTACTGTAGTGTTTTGCTGTTGAATTATTTATTAATCTTGGCTTATAATGTGAAAGATCTTACCGACCATTACCTGAAAACCGTTTCTCTTATTGCACAGCAATGTATTATTAAACATTTAGATATTTCGTTGTTTAAATTAGCCCTGTTTTGAGTATTTGCACAAGCCAATGCAGTGAAAACAGAAAAATAAGATAGACACCCTGTAAATTAATAGATGAGTAACATTATTTAAAAATTTGATTTTGTTGACTTTTAATTGCTTGTGATATTCCTTATTCCTAAGTCGCTTTGGATAAAAGCATCTGATGAATGATTAATTTAATAAGGCCTAACATTGAAATATTGAAAATTATTCCTCATAGTTCACCCAACTCAATTTAAAGTCCAATAGACTATGACTTATATGCAATTCACATTCCACAAAGCTTCAAACGAAAAGTTTGCACTACAATATGTGTGTCATACTTAAAGGGATAGTTCACCCAAAAATGAAAATTTGATGTTTATCTGCTTACCCCCAGGGCATCCAAGATGTAGGTGACTTTGTTTCTTCAGTAGAACACAAATTATGATTTTTAACTCCAACCGTTGCAGTCTATCAGTCGTATAATGCATGGCAATGGTAATAAAATCTATGAGAGTAAAAAAAAACAAATCCAAATTAAACCCTGCGGCTCGTGACGACACATTGATGTCCTAAGACACGAAACGATTGGTTTGTGCCAGAAACCGAACAGTATTTATATCATTTTTTACCTCTAATACACCACTATGTCCAACTGTCTTTGGGCGCGCGCACGGCATCCGGTGCGTGAGGTGTGTACGCGCTCTGGCGTAGTTTACGTTAATGGGTGTGTTGATATCCAGCCGAAGAGCAATCAACCATAACTTCAGGCGAGCATAAATACTGTTAATACCATAAATACTGTTCAGTTTCTGGCACAAACCGATCGTTCGTGTCTTAGGACATCAATGTGTCGTCACGAGCCGCAGGGTTTAATTTGGATTTGTCTGTGCATGTTTTTTTTACTCTCATAGATTTTATTACCATTGCCATGCATTATACGACTGATAGACTGCAACGGTTGGACTTAAAAATCATCAAATGTGTTCTACTGAAGAAGCAGTCACCTAACGTTACATCTTGGGTGCCCTGGGGGTAAGCAGATAAACATCAAATTTTCATTTTTGGGTGAACTATCCCTTTAAGTAGGCTATTCGTACATGAACATTTAATGCTGTTATTTTCTAAAGAAAGTGGAGTTTGTACTGCTACGCTAAAGAGCAAAAAGCACAATAGAAGTCTCAAATGTCATTCATGCTGCGTTCAATTACCAATTAAGCCGTAGGTTTGGACATTGTTGATGCGATTGAACATGACTATAAATGATATTCGAAAGCTTTAACAGAGGGCAAACTCGGGGAACATTTGGAATATAGCGCACGAGTTGTATGGACTGCTTTTGGTGTTTTTTAGGGACTTTTTTGAAATCGAACCATTCACTGCCTGCATGAAAAACCTATGATTTTTCTCTTGTATTTCACTGAATAAAACACTAATGTGTGGTTGAACATGACATGAAACGGAGAAGAATTTATCTGTAAATTCTGAACTGAATGTCAATGAGTCTTCTGAATACTAGATCAAGTTCAACTGAAATGACAGCATCGTTCCCGACTCCATCCTCCTCCCTCGCTTCTTTATTGCTGCACCTGCGCTCTTTAGACGTGCTTCCAGAACTCTACAAGAGTGTTTCCAAACAAAGATGTCCGACCCCCCGCGCTTTCCCGCTTCACGTCAGTCCGCGGGCTCTTGGTCGGAACGGAAGATCTCGCACAGATAAAGTTGCTGGAAGTCATTACAGCATATGGGTTTACAGGGCTGGAGAAACGTTCTTGCCCTCAAGACGTCCAAGAACAACAACCGTGCGGCCTGGCAGCGGGCGTTCCCTGTCCCGCGTGAGTACCCAGCAAGCAATTTTGCGTTTAAAAGACGTCTATTAGACGTCTAAATATAGCCTAGACGTCTAGGCTAAAACGAGGCTAAATTTGGGCTGTCAGTGAAAATCTAATAGACGTCTAATCATAGCCCATTTATAGACTAGTCGTGAACTAGACGGCTATTAAACGACTACATATATACGTCTAATAGACAACAAAATTGCAAGCCATACATACAGCTTTTATTAAGAAAAATAACATTTTTAACAACTTGGACAACTTAAGACAATACAAAATGATATAAACACAAAATAATGAATGACAAAATAAAATGTTATAAATACAATACACTTAAATATTAATATTATGATAAAAAATCTGGAGTTTTTAACAACTTAAGTTAATAAAAATATAAAAATTAAAAAATACAATATTTTAAATAACTTAAGATATTTAAAAGAAAAAAATCTCTAATACAAATCAAGAGCATGTTATCACACTTAACATTAAAACATTACGGATAAATGACAACATAAAAAAAAGATGAACCCTTTTGTTGGTTTACTTCTTTTAACAAATAAGACAACCAACAGTGAACTTAAAGGAAAT
>NW_015552799.1:114256-131495 GCF_001515605.1 Sinocyclocheilus anshuiensis | reverse complement strand
TTTGAAACATTTAAATTAGCATTATTTTTGGCATAATAAATAATGCTATATTTAATAATCACGCTTTTACATGATTGTAAAGCGCTTTGGGTGTACAACAATACACAATAAAGTGCTATATAAATGCATCATTCATTCATTCATTAATAATGCTGTAAAATAATTAAATAAAATATAAAATAATACTAATTTAAATTATTCAAAAGTTTACTTGCATTTGATAAGAACCTGCGTGGGCGAAAATTACATGTAAACAATTTTAAGGCTATTTTGGCTATGCTCGTCGCTGGTCTGGTTACTGGTATAGGGCTATAGCCAAGCCGTTAAAATTAGACCACATATTGCCTCGATTTCTCCAGGTGGGCTAAAAGCAGACTAGACATAGCCCGTCCAATTTATAAGTGGGTTACACATAGCCGGACTATATCAGGTCTATACTTAACCGAGACGTTGAAATGACGGCTATTGCTTGCTGGGCAGGCTCAGTTAAAGAGCAAATGTCTCCTCCTGCCAAGAAATGAGTTGAGTGGTTGCATGACTTGTAATACAAAGCGTACCGTTTTAAACCCTGGGCCGAGGCCTGCATTTACCCGGCAGACAGTCGCACGTGGCTACCCAGCAAGCAATAGCCGTCATTTCAACGTCCTAACCACAACATTCCTCGTCTAACCACTTTTATCTGCAGAACACTTTACACTGAAAACACAGGGGAACAGATTTTTCCAGAGGCCTGAGAAAATTGCCCCCCCCCCCCTCTCTACACTTTTCAAATTATCATATCGAAGTTAGAAATTCAAATATTGTGACAAAATTAATTTTGTAGGGTGCCACAAGTTTGTTAAAATTTCCAAAGGGTGCCGCTACTAAAAAAAGGTTGGGAAACACTGCTCTATATAACCATGTATGCGACAAATAAAAATCTTGGATCTATAAATCCTCAGAAGGTAATATACTGGGAGGGAACCAATTACAATTTTCTCAGGCCTCTGGAAAAATCTGTTCCCCCTGTGTTTTCAGTGTAAACTGCAGAGAAAAGTGGTTAGACGTAATTATGATATTTTAAAAACACATCAGGAGCATCACTCTGAGTTACCTAAAATAATAAAAGAGAGACTAGTCATTGTGCAATATAGTTTATTTGTTATTATTTCGACAAGGCTTAAGTTGTTTAACAGAAACACACACACACTAACAACAACAATAACAATAAAATGGAAATGGGCGTCTGAACAAAAGAATGCCCCTGACGAAGGAATTTAACTGTCTAATTGTAATGAATGGTGTTACACTTCATAACAGGCAAACGTTAGAATTAGCAGGGAAATCTGACTCTATGTTGCGATTGAACAGGACGTCACGTACATTAATACGTATTTGATTACAAATGATCTAATTAACATGGTGAAATGAACGTTGCTTGCAGAAAGACAGCAAAACCACCATAAGCTGACTTGCTTAGCCGGGGCGAAATCATGACGTCATGATTTTAGTACTGAAGTTTCAGGGTTGCCAGGATATTTTTTTATAAACCGCCCAATTGCTACTACAAACTACCGCTGGAAACCCGCGGACTTGGCAACACTGCGAAGTTGCGCAGGCGCTGTGAGGGGGAAACGGAAACTGAATTCACCGGAACACCGGCTTAGCTCGCTAGTTTTCATTAACTGCAGTGTGATGTTTACAAATAAAATATCCATATTTACATTCCAAAGTTAACATCTAACACAAATCTACGGACATATTAAGGTGAGGTAACCGGGAGACCTTGGATGGTTGTTACATTTTTGACATTTCAATTTGTATCTGTACTTTGAAGCCAGTGCATTCAAAATGTGGTACAAACTAGTTACAAGTGTCTGCTATTACATGACGCAGCTGTAATATTTGCAGCACAAACAGAAATTTATTTCTGTGACTGTTTGTTCTTTCGGGGTTTTTTTAACATGAGGATTTAAATGTTACAATTCACCCCATAGTCCGGGTTAGTTGTAATTTACCCTGGGGGTGAGATGTAACATTGTGAACTAAGGATTATGACCAAAAAAAAAAAAAAAGTTTTTTTTTTTTTTTTTATTCAACACTGACTTTTCAACTTAGTGTGTGTGTGTGTGTGTGTGTGTGTGTGTGTGTGTGTCTATGCAAGTTTCTGTCAGTGGCAATCAGCCATAATAAAAGTGAAGTTGAACACTGGAACATTGTTTGTGTGTGAGCATGTTTGTTACTGTTATATCATTCAAAATGCTGAGAGATATCACTCAGTTTGTCTTTCTCTTCAAAGACGTAGCCAATACTGAAATT
Organism: Sinocyclocheilus anshuiensis; assembly: GCF_001515605.1. Lineage (NCBI taxonomy): Eukaryota > Metazoa > Chordata > Actinopteri > Cypriniformes > Cyprinidae > Sinocyclocheilus > Sinocyclocheilus anshuiensis. The sequence continues at coordinate 129,197 of NW_015552799.1, read as the reverse complement.
CAAGGAAAGCATACTATTACAACTAAAATTTGTCTGGGGTAGGTTGTAAAATGTTTCATTGATGTTACAACTAACCCAGAGTCTTGTAGCCATGAACTAGTTCACCTTATAGCTAACACAAAAACATAAGCACTAACAACTTGCATTAAAAATATCTACACAGACAAACAAAAACCATAATTTAACTTTGATGAGTTAAACAAAGCAGGCATCCCCATCACAAAAATAAAGTAAAAAAAAGTTACTGTCTTTAATCAAAATTAGTTTTCCCCTCTAAAATCTGCTGTGTCTGCCCCAGGGATCTTCTTCATCACATGTGGAATAAGGACTAAACTAAGCGCGAGTGAAGTGAATCAGGTGATTTGTAACTTGGAGAAATTGGAAGCGTTTCAAACTAACCCGTGTTACCCCGGTCTCCCCATACTGCTCACCAGTGAAAATACTCCATTCAAATGACGAGCTGCACCTCAAAATGCATGTTAGATGGAAACATTGTGATTGAGTTTGCTTAATTCACTATATTTTAAATAGTTCGACCACTGCAGTTCAGTTGGTGACAAATCAATAGGAAATCAGTTGAAAGCATCAGTCATCTCATACCATTGAAGTGAATGTTCAGTTTATGCACACATTAATTAAATGTAAGTCCTTGAAAGCACATGGTTTTCTAGCATATTTACTGTAACTTCTCAGATAATATCAGTGCTATGACCTATTGACAACAACAGTGGTTACATATCTAATTGTTTGATCAAAATTATTGCTCGGGACAATTTAGTAGTCACTGGGTACTGGTAGGGACATGTACCTATAGAGTCCCTATGCCTAGACCTTTCATAAGTAGACCTTTCTTATTCATTGCTCAAGCTGCTATTATACTTTGTCGAAATGAAAGTGGAATGTCATTTAGATCAGTATTTGTAACAGTAAACCATAAACATATGGTGGTAATGATAAACATTCAATTTCAACACCATCATGAAAGACAACTACCAAGCCCTCTTTCTAAGAAACTAACTTTAGCTTTTTGTTTCCATTGTGTTCTTCTCACAAGCTATAATTAATAAAGTTAAAGCGTCTGAGCCAGGGTTAAGCTAAAACTATTAAAACATTTTTTTATTGAAATAAAGCTGAAATAAAATATAAGTATTAGATGAAAAACCTTATTAACTTATTTCAGTTAATTGTCTGGGCAACATTTATCATTTTCTTAAGTTTAAGCACTAACATTACTAACTGGGGGAAAAAAAACTATTAAACCTAAATAGTAATAGTTAACAATAAAAAAAATTACAATAGCACATAACAAAATTGCTAAATGTTTAACTAAAATGAAAATGAAAACAAAGTATAAATATATTAATAAAAACTAGAATGGTATATAAATAAATTTTACGCTAATAATAATAATACTTCGGTTTTTTTAACAACAAAAGCAAATTTATTTAATGCCACATAGTTTAAAGGTACTACTATCAGGAATTAAAATGTCTTTCTTTAAGACAAAAAGAATATAAATTACAGAGAAACAAAGAATACGTTTTGATTCTTCACATCAATGGTTTTGTCTTTTGGATGGCTCTGTATGACCCTTCAGTTCTTTTGTGCTGTTCTCATTTTGTAAATGTTGCATTTTTCTGATATGGCATCTCCATTTCATTGTCACTCTACCTTGCTTTATTCAGTTTAGGGATTATTTTGTGTTCCACCCTCAGCAGAAATCACACGCCTGGCCCTTTAAATCCCACTCACTTGACAGACAACCGCACCGACCAATCATAGCGCGTTATTCTATAGGCGTATCCACCGCGCATTTGCAGACGTCACGTAGACCTCACCGACCTACCTTTAGCTTAGCCTTTCAAATTCTTCCTTTATTCAACTAGATGTGTTTGGGATCTCGCCTGTTCCGGTTGTAATTAAGAAGCTGGAGGTTAATAACGCCGGACAGGCTGACTGTTCATCCGACAGCTTTACAGAGCTCTGTGTTTAGTGATAAGGAGTGAATTTCATGCGTTAGCTCGAGCTGATCTACAGGAGAAACAGCAGTCATGGGCTCCAGAGCTTCATCTTTACTCAGAGAAGAGGACATTGAAGAAATCAAGAAAGAAACTGGATGTAAGTAGCGGTTTTGGGTGGATTAATAGTGTGGTTGGGTTATATAGACATGGATAGAGAGTTATGGATGATGATGATGATAATTAATAATAATAATAATTTATGCATTTAGCAGACTTATAGTGCATTCAGGTTATACATTTTTTACCAGTATGTGTATGATGACACATGCGTTAATGTAATACACAGCTGCCTGTCTGACTGTCTTAATGGGTTAGTTGTCATGAAGTACTGTTTGGGAAGTATTTCATGTGACATACACTCCATCTAAACTATTTTAAACAGCATTTGTTCCTTCTTGTGTAGGTATTATTGTGCTTGCAGTTTGTATGGTCGCTTATTACTTGAGATAAGGGAAAATAGCTAGTGGAGAGTCTTAAAATCTTGGTGGAACTGGTGAGCAGTTACAGGATCTAAGATACACTCCCTTATAGATTGATATAATTGAAATTTTAAAAATATTTTGGGTTAATAAGAAGCTCAGAACATCTTATGCTTCAACCACCTATATCTGATTAAGCACATCTGCCTGATACCAGAGGTTTCATGATCAGGTTTGAGCACCACGGATCTAAACTGACTGGATGGCCTCAGCTCTTACACGGGGCCGATGATCTGGTGTGTGTGTGTGCTGTGATATGAGTGGGGTGTGTGTATGTGTATTGAGGGGCCACAGATGAATATCTGTTGTGTTTGAGTGTCAGAGTTGGTTCATTGTCACTGAAAAAGTGTCTCAGAGGGAAGAACATATAAACAAGCTTTACTGTATACATTGCTGTTTAATACGCAATTTTGCATAATAGATTGAAAATGTTTGACAGATGCAAATAAAATAATCGGTAAGCTGTAAAATAATCAGGGCGTTTTTAAAATGTTGGTATATTTAGGTAAAAATTAATCAGGGCATGTTTTCAATGCTGTTTTTCACTAAATGAACACAAGGAAATGTGTTTCAGAAAAGTGTCTCCGAAGGAAGAATGCATACGATTCTTTGTAAGACAATTGATTTTATATACAGAGACAGATAGTAATAATAGAGGCCATTACAGAACCATTATATTTAAGTGTGTAGGGCTGGGTTATATATTAAAAGATATCTGATTTGATTATTTGTTTGTGTCATTACTCAAAAATGTACAAAGAAGTCCCTTGTGACATGTTTTTATGTGTTTAAATGGTTGTTCATTGCTATGTTTTGTAATATTGGTGTTATAATAATGGAAAATGCATAAACGTATTTCTTGTGTTCATTTAGTGAAAAACAGAACAGGAAAACGTGCTTTATTTTAAACATGCTTCGATGATCTGGTGTGTGTGTGTGCTGTGATATGAGTGGGGTGTGTGTATGTGTATTGAGGGGCCACAGATGAATATCTGTTGTGTTTGAGTGTCAGAGTTGGTTCATTGTCACTGAAAAAGTGTCTCAGAGGGAAGAACATATAAACAAGCTTTACTGTATACATTGCTGTTTAATACGCAATTTTGCATAATAGATTGAAAATGTTTGACAGATGCAAATAAAATAATCGGTAAGCTGTAAAATAATCAGGGCGTTTTTAAAATGTTGGTATATTTAGGTAAAAATTAATCAGGGCATGTTTTCAATGCTGTTTTTCACTAAATGAACACAAGGAAATGTGTTTCAGAAAAGTGTCTCCGAAGGAAGAATGCATACGATTCTTTGTAAGACAGTTGATTTTATATACAGAGACAGATAGTAATAATAGAGGCCATTACAGAACCATTATATTTAAGTGTGTAGGGCTGGGTTATATATTAAAAGATATCTGATTTGATTATTTGTTTGTGTCATTACTCAAAAATGTACAAAGAAGTCCCTTGTGACATGTTTTTATGTGTTTAAATGGTTGTTCATTGCTATGTTTTGTAATATTGGTGTTATAATAATGGAAAATGCATAAACGTATTTCGTGTTCATTTAGCGAAAAACAGAACAGGAAAACGTGCTTTATTTTAAACATGCTTTATTTTAATCAAAAAAAGGTTAAAGAAGGCTATACATCAAATAATATTGTTCCATGAAGAACTTTTAGTGTCTATGGAATCTTCCCATTGCACAAAAGTTTCTTCTGACTATTAAAATGTTCTTCACACTAATAAAAAAAATATGGTTCTTTTAAGAACTGTTCACTGAAACGTTCTTAGGGAAACCCAAAATTGTTCTATAGCATCTCTGATTGCACTGATGAAAATAATTAGATTTTAATGACACCATTTACACCTGCAACTGTAATTAGAGGTTTACAAAATCTTTTGTGAATAATTGGTATGAGGGCCAAGAAAAGCAGCATTTTCCGGTCTCTGCTGTCTCAGTGCTTCGGCCTTCTGTACTGATGAACCACAGGGAGAGAAACGTCCACCCCCACAACATCTAGAAATAGACTGGGGATATGGTTTATGCATTATTGGAGCTGTATAGGTTATATGTTAGTCTTTATTTTGCAGACCACATAAACCAAGCTCAAAAGGTCTGCAGACGGTCTTTTAGATGTTTTGAATAGCTGTTAATATTTCCTCATTTCAAATGCCAAGACTTGTACGCATGTGTTTACATGACCTTTTTTTTACGTGTTTGTGAGCCCAGATTTTACTACATTCCTTTAAAGCCACATTAAGTGCTCTCCTTCTTGTAATTGTCTTTTTTTTTCACTCTCGTCCTCTGGTGTGAAATCCTACGGGGCAGAAGCCAGGATTTCACACTGTTTCTCTTTATGTAGTTGGATTTTAACTCTTGGCTGAACTTGATTTCCTTCATCATGTGGGATGGTTCTGCATTCATTCACTTCATTTACTCTAAGCCCTGTTGATCAAAGTCTGATTTGTTGTGGAAGATGTTCCACTGATGTGGTCAGTAATTGGCTTTAATGTGGTAAAATAGGAAAACAATGGGTTATTTGTACCACTTTCCATGAATGCATACTGTGCCAAAGCAGCTTTTCTGTTTTCAGATGTTCCAGTTATATTAATTTCTTTACAATTTTTTGGGCTAAATTGTGATAACTCTTCCGTGATATACGATGCTCACTATCTCTTGTCTAGTGTGTTGGGTCATTCTGATAAGCTTTCAACCAGTACTGTCAATCTGATGATCACATCTGTGACTTGAATGCTCACTGTCCTTAACCAGACCTTGCTGTGTTTGTGTGTTCCAGTTTCCCACAGTCAGATCACTCGCCTCTACAGCCGCTTTCACAGTCTCGATAAAGGAGAGAACGGAGCGCTCAGGTACGACATGCACTGTGTTAGATGAGTTGAGTAATAATGAACTTTAACGGTGAGCTGTTGAAACACTGTTTGGCCCATGAGGAAGCAGATATTACTCAAGCAGCTGGGTTATGTCTGCATGCTCGCTTTTAAAGAACATCCTTTGATCGTCTCAGTTTCAATGTAATTCAGCGCTCTGGTAAACATTCATACCAGCCTCAGGCTCTGTAAGTTAATATGTTAAGGAATGACTAGATCAGTGTTTGAGTTTTGACTACGACGAAAGACTTTTTCCTATTACACTGCTAAAAATATGACTTTTATTTGAAATATTCCTTGTAAAAGAGGGAACTCAAGGACAGTTATGAAGCAAGTATTTCCTTGTGCTAAAGTCGTTTGCGTAATGTCTTCTGTGTGTGTCCTCATAACCGGAGTGACCTCTGTACACTCTATGATTATGATCGATGAAAGGTTGTTACAAAAGCAGTGGCACAGTAGTGATGATTTAAACTTAGTGGTAAATGCAGCATTAATAGTGCATTTCTAGCACATTTATCACACACATTGTCCACAAGTATTGCAATATGTTCTAATGTTGTGCATTTGACAAAAAAAAAAACCTAATGAATTTGGTGCTGTTTCTATCATAAAGAATTAAGGATTATAGGGCTCGCACAATTTCTAAATTCCTGGTAGCCCTGCGGGCTGGAATTCTTCAGATTTTGGTAATCCAAAATGAATTTAACTAGCATGAATAAAAAAGACGTCGGCTGAACTTCGCTGCGGACAAATCAGTATGATCAAAAACTTCAGTGATTGTATAATTTCCTCAAATAACAAGAGAGTAGGTGTGCAACAGATCACAAAAATCAGGCTCGGATCATATTACAGATTTTAAGTGACAGATTGGATCATTTTTCGGGTGAGCAAAAAAATTGGTTCTTTACATTATTTAAAGAACACTACTTCGATACCACAGCAAAAACTATAGGGATGTAACGATTCACTCAATTCACAATGCGATACGATTCATGATACTGTTTTCACGATACACTTTTCTCAAAATTTATTTTAACAAAATGAGATTTAAGACAAATTATAAATGAAAAGGTGTCCTTTTTATTATTTATAGACAAAATGCTGCACATTTCTTTGTCAAATAATAAAACTAACTTGAAATTTTAAAACAAATCCCAAAATCAAATAAATAATACAAATAAAAGAGATCTCTTCATATAAACAAAGGCTTTGCCTGTGCTCTTTCCATTTAAAATCAGAGCCAACCACTCATTTTTAAGTACAAACCAAACAAAGATGTTAAATACTTGTCGTTTAGATTGTATAATTTCGAAATTTGAAGCAAAATAAGAATGGTCTGACTTTAGCTTTGTGAAACTATATGAAATAAAACATCTGCATTAAACAAAAACAGCAGATGGGCCGAATGAGATGCGAATGTCACTGACAGCAGGTGGCGCTTATGGACCAGCAGGAGATGATTGTCGAGATGATAATTTTGTGTGTATTTGTCCATTTACACGTGAAAGATGAATCAATTCTGTGTTTGTACGAACACAAAACCAAATTGTACCAAATTGAATATATTCTTTGAATAAGCGCTTGAATGTTTAAATCGGCAAGACTTAGAAACATGTGCAAATGATCAACTACGATCCATTTCACCCCTACAAGAGAGTGAACAACACGAATCAAGGAAGGAATTTTATATCACTATTTAAAATAGCCCCGGGACGTCGGGCTAGTGATTGTCGAGCCTTGGATTAAAACAAAATGCAAACCACAAGTAGTATGCATGAGCTGTAAATTAGTGAAGCTAGAGAATTTTTCAAAACTTTACCACCATTCAAAATTTTGGGGTCGGTACTTGTTTTTTTTTTTTTTTTTTTTTTTTTTTTTTTTTATTAATACTATTATTCAGCAAGGATCATTAAATTTATTAAAAGTGCCAGTAATGTTACAAAAGATTTCTATTTCAAATAAATGCTGTTCTTTTGTTTTGTTGTTTTATTCAGCAAAGAATCCTGAAAAAATGCATCACAGTTTCCACAAAAATATGAAGCAGCACAGTTGTTTTCAACATTGATGATAATCAGAAATGTTTCTTGAACAGCAAATCAGCATATTAGAATGATTTCTGAAGGATCATGTGACGCTGAAGACTGGAGTAATAATGCTGAAAATTCAGCTTTGCATCACAGGAATAAATTACATTTTACAACAAATTCAAATAGCAAACAGTTTATTTAAATTGTAATAATATTTCAGATTATTCCTGTTTTTACTGTATTTTTGATCAAACAAATGCAGCCTTGTTGAGCATAAGAGACTTCTTTCAAAAACAAACCCCGCAAATTTTTGTATGGTAGTGTATGATTACCCAACTTCAACTTTGTACTTGGAAACTGACACTTTTGTAAAGCATTTTTGTGGCATGTCTTATGAAACTAAACTCAATCTGTTTGCCAAATATGCTGAAGTCACAGTTTGTGTTCTTGTTATAATTGTTTGTTTTAAATGGCAACATCCTCTGTGGTTTGAAACCAGCTGAGATGATGGTCAGTTCAACAAACATCCTCAGTGATATGGTTAGTATAAAAAATTTAACAGTGTTGATGACCTGCTGTACGTGTTGTCACCCTAAACATCTGTCAGACTGAGATCGAGAACAGTAAATAGTCTCAGAAATCAGGGTGAGGTGTGTGTCCTCTGAATGTGGAGGACACTCCATGACTTTCCTTGTGCCTAAGAAGGTTACTCCCAGAAATAATCCGTTACTAAACTGCCTTTTCATTTATTGTAATGGGATTAGAGTTCTAATTGAGCTGTCTGCACAGTAATCATATTCATTATTGCTCATATCAGCCTTATAAAAGGGTAGACGTCAAAGTATCCTTTTAACAAGTCCCATTTTCACAGAATTAGGGATGGGCTTTCCTGCTTTATTACACATTACATGATCCAATGACAACCCAAGAGCACAGAGAGACGTGTGCAAGCTGAAATAAAAACTTACTGGCTTAAAGCAGCAAGCCTAAAAACAAACAAACCATGTCAGGTGTTTCAGCAGATTTACTTTTCACTAGGGAAAACGGCTCTTTATTAAAGAAAGACATTTTTATAAGAATAATCATTGTATTATTAAAAACAGGATGGTCTGTCACGTTACCATCTGGGATGGTACTCAAATGATTCAGGTCATACTTAGAAGGGAGAGGTTATTATGTGAGTATAGGAGAGCATAAGTCTAAGTGGACATCCAAGACATGCGGAGTCCCACAAGGCTCAATTCTTGCACCGCTCTTGTTTAGCCTGTATATGCTCCCACTAAGTCAAATAATGAGAAAGAACCAAATTGCCTATCACAACTATGCTGATGATACCCAGATTTACCTAGCCTTAAGTCAGTTAGAAATACCAAGGGTTCACACAAAACAAGGGGAGTCCGCTTTTAGCTATTATGCTGCCCACAGTTGGAATCAGCTTCCAGAAGAGATCAGATGTGTTAAAACATTAGTCACATTCAAATCTAGACTCAAAACTCATCTGTTTAGCTGTGCATTTATTGAATGAGCACTGTGCGATGTCCGAACTGATTGCTCTGTATTTTATGTATGTATAATCATTTTATATTTAACTGTCTTAAATTCATTTTAAATCCATTTTTAAATCATCTTCAAAGTTTTTAAATTCCTTTATAAATATTTGTTTATATTTTTGTGATTATTATTTTTTTTTATGATTATTTTACTTTCTTTTATGTAAAGCACTTTGAATTACCATTGTGTACAAAATGTGCTATATAAATAAACTTGCCTTGCCTTGCCTTACTTCATTACAGGAAAGCATGTTCTGAATAGAGTAACGTGTAACACCACCTAAATTCCATAGGGGCATCTGTGTGCAAAACCTGAAACTCATCCGAAACGCATAATAACCCCTCCCTCTCTCTCTTTTTCTCCACCTCAGCCGAGAAGACTTCCAGAGGATTCCTGAGTTGGCCATAAATCCTCTTGGTGATCGGATAATTAATGCCTTCTTCCCAGAGGGGTGAGGAACATCTCATAAGACATTTGAAACGTCAGAGTGATCTTTTATTACACCACTATAGTATATTGTATACACACGGACACGGATTGGATTTAATACTTTTTTTCTGCTTGTACAAAGAACAACAAGTGTACAACAAGGTGCATAAATTGAAGAAAACTATGAAATATAAGTAAATGGAAAAGAAAGACAAAATTTGGTAATATTAAAATGAGAAATAGGTGTCTGTATTTCACACCAAAAGCCAAAAAACAAATAATAAAATAATTAATCAGTTAAATTTTGGATTAATAAAATGAATCTTATTTTAACTTCTTTCTTCTTTTTTTTTTGCATTGTGACATTGTTTTCATGACAAATAAGTTTTAATTATAAATAGAAATATTATATTTAATATTATAAATAATTTACACACTACAGTCTTTTATGTTTACCAAGACTGCATTTATTTAATATAAATACAGTAATATTGTGAAATATTATTACAACTTAGAATAACTTCTTTCTATTTAAATCTATTCTAAAATTTATTTTATTTTTGTGATGCAAAGCTTCAGTGTCACATGATCCTCCAGAAATCATTCTAATATGCTGATTTGCTGCTCAAGAAAAAAATCTTATCAATGTTGAACACAGTTGTGCTGCTTTTTTTTTTTTGTTTTTTGTTGAAAACATGATTCTTTTTTTTTCAGGATTCTTTGATGAATAGAAAGTTCAACAGAACAGCATTTATTTGAAATAGATTTTTTTTTTTTTGGTCACATTAAAAAATGTCTTTCCTGTCAATTTTGATCAATTTAATGCTTCCTAGCTGAATAAAAGTATTCATTTCATAAACAAAACTTACTGACCTCAAACTTTTGAACAGTAGTGTAATTTTTTTCAAGACATTACATGAAAATGGGGGAAAATATGGTTAGAAGTGATGAAAATGTCACAGTGCATTATGTTTTTAAAATGTAAAAATAGCTTTCATTTTTCTATGCAAAATAATTTTAGATTTTGTTGTTGTTTTGCTTTTGGGAGAAAAATCTTGACCGCTTTCATAAGATTCATCTGCATTTCTCAGAGGATGTAGTTTCCATATCAGTGTGAATTTTTGGCTCTAATAATGTTACTGTATGATATAATGTTCAGTAACTTCTGCAAACTCTATCATTACTCTGTCAAAACACACAGCATGTGGGTGGCGTCACATAAGTTCTTGGTTTCTTCGTGGTTTATTTGGGTTCACGTGTTTGAATGTTACCATGGGCTCAAATTCCTTAAAGTATGAAGAAACCACTGTGAAAAACATTGTAAAGCATGAGTCTAAAGTAGGACAGAGTATGTTTAGGCATCAGGGAGCTTGTGTGGGGCAATGTCTGGCCCTGTAGAGATTAAAACCACAGCAGTCAACAACTAGTGTGGATCTTAGTAAACATAACATCAGTTTTAAAGTCTGTGTGTGTGTGTGTGTGTGTGTACTCAAACACTTCTCATATTAATGTCAGGTTTTTGTTTGTTTCCACAAAAATATTGTGCAGCACAACTGTTGTCAATATTAATAATGATAAGAAATGTTTCTTGAGCAGCAAATCAGCATATTAGAATTATTTCTGAAGGATCATGTGACACTGAAGACTAGCGTAATGATGCTGAAAATTCAGCCTTGCATCACAGAAATAAATTACCTTTTAAAACATATTGTAATAGGAAACAGTTATTTTAAACTGTAAAAATATTACAATATTATTTTTTACTGCATTTTAAATCAAATGAATGCAGCCTTGGTGAGGGACCTCTGTGAACATATTTAAATGCTTTGAGTGATAAACACAAATTACTGAATCAGAGTGCAGAATCAGAATTGAACTTACCATCTCAAATGCCATTTTTCCTGTTAAGTTTAAAAAGTCTCAAGACAAGGAATGATTGTAAAACTCATTTAGTGCCTTTTTGGGCATTTAATGGTCAAATAAAATATCCATTTAGAAAATACAAATTTAATAAATATTGACCAACCAGATATTAAGAATGGGACAATCCATCATAGTAACTTCAAAGCATTTAAAAGCAGGTGAAATGTCATTTTCCAAAGGGAAACAAAGGGCTTGAACTGATCCTGGTCTTAAACGTACTTGCTGTTTTTAATGATGTTCTAAAACATGCTTTAGCTGCTTTTAATCTCTGCTTCAGAAACCTGTTCTCTGCTACCAGGCCTTGCAATGAGTTCATCTAGCATAAAGTGTTGCGACTTTTAATAATATTGTGGTTTTCTCTTATTTCTTTGCAGTCGCTTTCCGGTTATATGACCTTGACAGAGACGACAAGATCTCCAGAGACGAGCTGCTACAGGTAAGAGAATCGTGCTTAATGTACAACAGAAAAGCTCTGCACCCAGCTCTGACACGAGAGACAAAAGAACATTCTGTACCGTCTGAACAATGAAGCACTGACTCAACTGACCTTGCCATCTGAAGCCAGCTATTCATATTCACAGAAGTCACTCTGTTAGACTAGGAAACCCCATTGCAGCTGGATTTCAGAAGATCAGATTCATGGGACTTTCGGGATATGTTATTTTTACTTTCCTATCAAACATGTAAAATAGAATTAATGCTTGGTATTTCAGGGATATGTTATTTTTACTTCACTTTCAAACATGGAAATTATTTTTAAAAAAATTCTACTATTATATTTTAACCTGGATTTCTCTATGCTTGTACATAGTACTAGATTTTCAAAGAAAACAAACCTATGAAATGTTTACCATTATGTAATCAATGAACACTAATGTTAATGTAGCTACAAAATGCTTCTGAATTATCCTAACAGTGTGTAATCTTTCCACAAGCCTGTGGGAATGCTTATCCTTCTACTGATTTCTGTTGGGGATATTTATTTAACTTAACAAATCTCTTTATTTTTACCCTGTCAAGTTAATTATGTATTTTTTTTATTGTTTATAGTTGGATTTCTTTTTGTCGCATAGTTTTTTTCGTGACTTTATTCCACTGTAAGACCATTAGAATGACACATAATTTTTTTCTCAACATATAAAATAATAAACAACACTTTGCTCCACTTTGTCTTTCTCAAAATAGTTTTTAACTGTCCCATCTTTTTAAAAAAAGCCTCTTTGTAAAGCTTCTATACATTTTCATAGATTCACAAATCAAACCAGATAGAGATATTGTTAAAAAAATAAACTTCAGCCACTCATTTTTAACATTGGAATTAGGGATGCATGATATTATCGGATCAATATCGGAATGACCGATAATGGCTTTAAATTTAAATATTGGCATCGGCCCGATATGAAAAATTATGAAAAATTATACCGATATGTCTTGCCGATGAGAGGAATACATTAACTCACATGTGCTCACGGTGTGCAAGCGATTAGATCACGTCAACATTGTGGCTCATTCTTGAACCAAAATTTTGCCTGAATGATGATTAGATTCACTGTTTTGGATCGCTGCATTTAAACTGAGAAAGCACATACAGAATGACGGCGTTTGGTGTATGATAGAGTAAACAGTAATAGAACGTGCAGCGGCAGCCTCCCCCGGGTCCTAATGCCCGCTCAGTAAGGAGTTTTAATTTCCGTAGGGGGCACTGTTGGCCTACTTCTAATAAAATGAAAGCAAAATACACAAATAATATTTAGATATTAGACAGTAATTGATGCCCTAAAATCATGAGTGTGTTTTGATTTAAAGGTCAGAATCTAAAGCTTACTTGAACAAAAAAAAATAAATCACAAACATGACACTTAAATGAAATAATTTTATATATACCTACTGATTTATTCTAATATGTTATATTTTTTAAACAAATTATGAGCTCTAAAAGATTTTCAGAATTTTTACAACTCTTTTGCTTTAGACCATTTACAAATGTTATCATAAAATAAAATGTTAAGGTTACCACTGCATCTTTCTATCTTTGATAGTGATTAATATATAGTTTATTTATAGTTATTTTCAAATCTTCAATGTACAGTCATTATAAAATAACTTTATTATTGTTTATTTAATTCTAACAAATAAGTTCCTGTTAAAAACTAACCAAAATTAAAAATAATTATATATCGGCTATCGGCCAAAATGAGTTGAAAATTATCGGATATCGGCAAAAATCCAATATTGTGCATCCCTAATTGGAATTCTAACGGATATGCAATGCGACTGATGTAATATAAATAATAGTATCTAATCTATTTGTATTATTTTACTATCACTGGTTGGGCCAACACTGAATAGGCATGGAAATGTCATGATCGTATTTTAATTATTCAGATTTATAACATTATAAAATCCAGTATGAACCTTTTTTGCAACTTTGTTCCAGTAGATGATCTTTTTGAACCTCAGGAGATCAAAACAAATTTGATTTCAAATGAAACAAGTAATTTGAAAAAGTGCATGCATAGGGAATTGCAGTCTTCTGTTGAGCCACTGGATGGCACCAGATAATAATGTAAAAAAATAAAAAATAAAACAGACTCAAACTTGCTTGTTTTGCAGGTGCTGAGAATGATGGTAGGCGTGAATATTTCTGACGAGCAACTTGGAAGCATTGCAGACAGAACCATCCAGGAAGCTGACACTAATGGAGACATGTGTATCTCCTTCAGCGAGTTCATCAAGGTAATGCCTGGAAAAACAGTATTTGAGTTCCACTTCAGGGAATAGTCCATCCAAAAATGAAAATGGGCTGAAAGTTTACTTGCCTTCAGACCATCCAAGATAAACATGAGTTTGTTTCTTCATGGGAACAGATTTGGAGAAATGTAGCATCACATCACTTGCTCACCAAAGGATCCTCTGCAGTGAATGGGTGCCGTCAGAATAAGGGTGCACACCGCTGATTAAAAGCATCACAATCATCCACAAGTAATCCGCACCACTCCAGTCCATCAGTTAACAGCTTGTGAAGTGAGAAGTTGCGTGTTTATAAGAAACAAATCCATCATAAAGGTGTTTTAAAGGGGTCATAGGATGCTTTTACAAGTTGTTTGAACTCGGGATGCACTGATACTGGTATCGGTATCGGGCCCGATATTGGTCTCCTGTACTCGTACTCGTTAAAATGCCCCGATACCAAATGCCGATACCACACAGCATGTGATAAGCGCCATATTCAAACAAAGAAACACAGACAACAGAACAACAGACAGCAGAAAAGAGTTAAGGATGTCTACTACGAAGTATATGTATGCAATGAATATAATGTTAAACATTCAGTATTAACGCCTGTATAGCTGGTGTGCGCGAGCTGATAAACAAAGCACGCTGAGTGGATTGATTTTAGTTCGTTTGAATTTTCCCTCTTTTCCTTGCTTTCCTTCGCTTTTAAATAGGTTAAAAGCGCTGTGCATATTTTACTTTCACTTTCGAATTAGCGGCAGTTCAGCATCAATTTCTTGAATGCAACAACAAAATACAACGTCAAACTCACTTTAGCTTATATATAAAACATAGAACTTTTATTAACAAAACAAATAAAAATACACCATGCTATAGGGCAGGCTATGCCTAAT
>NW_015552799.1:113714-114105 GCF_001515605.1 Sinocyclocheilus anshuiensis | reverse complement strand
CAGACTTTTCATTAAGACCCCAAAGAATCATATCAACTTGTGGAAAATGGGCATCCTATGACCCCTTTAACTTAAAATGGTCGCTGCTGGCCAAAATAAGTCTATAATCCATAATAACGCTTCCTCCAGTGAAAATAACGCTTCCTCCTCCATCTCCTGTTGTCCTCTCACTTCAAAATCCACCAAATATTTGCTCAACTGTTTTGGACTGTTTTCGCTTGTAAACCGTGCTTGATCTGTGCATATTTCTCTCCTGATTCAGACGAGATGATTTTTTTCACTGGAGAAAGAAATATTATGGATAGAGGACTTGGTTTTTAGCTGGAAGCAATGGTTTGAAGTTAAAAACGTCATGATGGATTTGTGTCTTACAAACACGCAGCTTTTGCCT
>NW_015552799.1:99238-113256 GCF_001515605.1 Sinocyclocheilus anshuiensis | reverse complement strand
GGATAATATTATGGATTATGGACTCATATTTTAGCCAGAAGCAATGGTTTGAAGTTAAAAACGTCATGATGGATTTGTTTCTTACAAACACGCAGCTTTTGCCTTCACAACACGTTAACTGATGGACTGGAGTGGTGTGGATTACTTGTGGATGATTGTGATGTTTTTATCAGTTGTTTAGACTCTCATTCTGACGGCACACATTCACTGCAGAGGATTCATTGGTGTCTTTTGGCTCAGGAAAGCAACAGGGTCGGAATGACATGAAAGTGATTAAATGATTCCAAAGTTAGTTTTGGGGTGATTTGTTGATTTTCAAAAACCCTTTTTCGTACTTCAGGTATTGGAAAAAGTGGACGTCGAACAGAAGATGAGCATCCGTTTCCTTCACTGAAAACCAAACGCGCTCTGAACTCTGATTGGAGACCATCAGTGTCAGTAGAGATAAGACACGCCCCTGACTCTTCTCTCTGTGGGCTGATTCATCCTTTAGAAACATGATTGTGTTGTCATGGTTACGTTTGTTTCAATCATCTGTCACTCTTGAGTTGCTGTTGCACCAGAAAGGGTGGGTCCATTGCCTTCACTATTCTGAAAAGTCACAGTGGCATTTATCTCATATGTTGAAATAATATTTATTCCAACTGTGAAAGCAGCTAATTAAAACTTTCCAAATGGGGAAGCTGTCATTGATATTGATACTGACGGATGCTTGTTGTAATGCCCATTTCGTCACCATCTTAAAAGCCAAATCTGATACTTCTATAATAAATAAATGAGTTTCTAAGGAATTTCCATGAGAAACGTTCCTTATCACCTGTGAAAATGATATTTTTTTATTTTTAAAGGTGAAGCGTGTAAACTAAGATCTGTTTAAGCATCCAAATTTGACATGACAACGTTACCCAAAATACTAACTCTAAGAAAACAGTAGAGGATGTTTGACACCATCATTTTTGTGAATTGAAGTTATGCACATTTCATCTGATCTATCTTACAATTTTTTGCCTGGCAGATGATAACAGTCGAAAAAATCTGTTAGACTTGCATTTTAAGGATGGATTTGAGATATAGAGGGACCAGAATATAATAGAGATTTGTGCTGCATGGGCTCTTTTAATTTAGACTGGAAAACAAACATCTAGAACACCCTAACAACGTGAAAAAGTCACTTTGAACCCCTTAGCAACCCCTTTGCACAGCCAAACACTATTCCCTTCCTTCAGAAAATGTAAGAATCTTAGCAATTCTCTTTAATGGTGCAGAAATGACTCGCTTCACCTTTTCAGCTCTTGTTCATTCAGTCCAGTCAATTTCAAAACTAACCAGTGATTTAATGTTGGGTGTGATTTGTTCTATATGACGTATGCTCTCAGAGTTGTCATGCATCATTATTTATAAGAAGGGTACTTGGAATCAAAAGTCACTCCCCTACTACATCACTGTGCTGTTCTCTCAGTTATTCAACCGTTGACTGAACACTTAAGTTGATCAGGGTGGCAACAACAGTCTGTTGCATTTTAACGCTTTTTGTCTTTGCTTTATATATATATGAACAAAATCGAAGTTCCGTGCCTGTGTCCTTGATGGATATAAACACTGAAAATATATCTGTATAAGGCTCGGAGGTGGTCTTACTCAAATAGCTAGCTATCTACATAGAAACCGGCTGAAAATAAATTGAAACAGCTCACTGGATGACACCGTTTCAGACTCAGACAGCCTATAACAAACTGGCTGCGTGTTTTCTTTTCAGCGTTTCTGAGCTTGCAGACACACCAGAAACCTAACTTAATGCAAAACATTTGTCCAATTTGGACAAAAACGATTGTCCAAAAACTATTTTATCCGATGTCCCCTTTAAATAAGCTTTTCCAGAGAACAAAAATGAAATGAACTCATTCAATTTGGTGTAATAATCATGACGTACACTTGAGATGTGGACTCTGTGATTTAGTCATGTATGGTTTTGATTCAAATAAAAAGTGCCATGATTCACTGGTGTTTTGTGATGCAGCTGTCTCTGGTGTGGTCCGGTCTGCAGGCTGAACAAATTCTGAACAATTGTGAATACAGTTGCATGCTCATAATGAAAGCAAGCTTTCCTAGGATTTAAATGCAGAATGTGAGGCGTTTGAGTTTTTTAAAGCACTTAAATCATTATTCAGAATTGAAATGTTCAGTTGAGCTATGAAGTTGTCAGAACTAATATTTTGAGAAATTATTTCACAGATGGATGACGTTCTGTTTGTGTAATTTCCTTGGTATCCTTGGGTGAGTAATGGGTGACAGCACTTATTTTCATTTTAATACAGTTCTAAGACCAATTTAAGGCCAATACTTCCAATACCAATACTGCTATTTCTATTAAATTGATTTATTTTTGTGATTTCTATGTATAAAATTTGTAATTATAACTATTTTACATTATATTAAATGCTGCTATCATGAACAGTAAAATAGCAAATTATAAGACAAAATCCAATCAGTCGGAGGACAGAAGGTATGTAGCCTTTACTCGCTGATAAGTCTCAGTGACGCGATCACTAAACAGTGCTGTGAGATCCAGTGTGAAGTGCTTGGAATTCTTGAATTCATTTCAACTATTTTAAAGCAAGATGAATTAAAGCATTAGAGCATATTAATGTAAACGTATTAAATGTATTAAAGGAGTAATGGAATATAATTACAGTATTTTTTTTGTGATTAATGCATAAATGTATTTAGACTACTGTTTTTCATACAAATACCAGAAACCATATTTTTACCATAGTATTGAAGTGCTATATGTGTGCTTTTAACTGTGGTTATTATGATCTAAATGTATGCTACTGTGGAAGACCAATGGTTAATGTTAATAAAACTCAAAAAGTCAGAATAATTAAATTTTTGTCATGACAACTCTCAGAGGGATTGGCAATGTACATGACAATGTTAATGTATTTGGTCTTGGCGGAATAGATCTGCTACGCTTCTGCTGCTGCGGCAGAGCAAGTACAGAGATTTGCTACTGCCAATACATCCACAACATGCTGCTGTGAGCATGTAAGAAATATTGCTGCTGCAAATATAACATGCATGAAATAACCCCCATATAGCATAAATGAATCACCTCGTAGCAGATCTATACAGTTGGAGCTGGGGAAGGTGGAGGGTTTCTGAAGCAAGCTGCACTGCTACGGCAAGCACTAGTCATATATTTGAATGTTGAGCAGCGAGCTCATTGGCTATCGATACAGGAGAGAACCAATCAGCTGAGCCATGTGATAATGATGTCATTCGGTCAGATTGAGTTAGACCTATCGGACTGCGCCATCTAGAGTTTCATGCCAGATCTCTGTATTTCACCATGTATAAATGAGGTTGTTACAATTTTTGCAGATGTTACTGTTTTTGATAATGAACATAAATGTACATCTGAATCCTACTGTCAACTCAAGCTACTGTCAAATGTGCATTTCTAAGAGACAAAATATGATATATTATTAATACTGCAGCCTGCACTGCAAACTGTGCTGAATATACATCAAAGTCGGGACACAAACCTGCTTCATGATTTGAGATAATATTGATCATTAGAACATCCAGAAACTAAGAAATTAATTTTTCTATATTTATTTATTTTCTATATTTTATATCTATTTATTTTAGATATTTATTTTGTTAAGTAAAATGACTAGAAAAGTGTAAAACACTCAAAAAAATGTGAAGTGCTTGTCATGTTCTGACTAATAAGAGTAGTTTAAAACCACAATTAACAGTCTGGTTTCTACAACTTTCACTTATGCCGAGTTCACACTGCACGATTTAGCCCGATTTCTCACTCGCCGACAGGTTTTGTGAAATCGGCGACAAATGCCCGACATTGGAGGCAAATCAGTG
Organism: Sinocyclocheilus anshuiensis; assembly: GCF_001515605.1. Taxonomy (NCBI): domain Eukaryota; kingdom Metazoa; phylum Chordata; class Actinopteri; order Cypriniformes; family Cyprinidae; genus Sinocyclocheilus; species Sinocyclocheilus anshuiensis. The sequence goes on along the minus strand of NW_015552799.1, from coordinate 109,374 downwards.
CTCGTTCACGCGAGTGACAATCACGCAGTGTGAATTATCAAAGACGCGATCCGAGGGAATCGCCGACACGTCGCCGACGGCCGTGAAATATTTTGCATGCTAAATATCTGGAGCAATATTTTGGACCCCGCCAAAAAAATGTGTATTTTATCCCCCGAAAGCGATTTTTACTGGGGGACCCCCTCGAAAGCAATTGGGCTATTTTCAGGCTAGTTTTGAGTAGTAATTGGGCGGGTTTTGTAGCGAAAATCTGGCAACCCTGCACCAGACAGAGCTGTCAGTGATTCTTCCTATTGTGAAGTCATGCAGTGTGTAACCTCCTGTCGTCGTTCCATCGTGCAGTGTGAACACAGCAACAACTGAATGCTACCCCAGATAGTCCTTCAGTGTGAAACCAACAGTGATGCGACGTCTTTGAAAATCGTGCAGTGTGAACTCGGCATTAGGAGCAAAAATCTGCCTTTTAACTTGGAAAAAAAAAATAAAGATTTTAAATGCATTGTGATAATTATCGATATCGACTGATATGAAAAATTTTATTGAGATAATTTTTTGGCCATATCACCCAGCCCTGGGTTAAAATGACCAGGGCTGCATTTCTCAAAAGCATTGTGAGATAACTTGATCATAGAGACCATTGGTTGCAATGGATCATAATTGTTCTCCTCATTTGGCTTTGGATGCTAAATGATTAAATGTATATGTAATGTAAATGGATCTATGATCCACTCAGGCTTATATGCGTTAGAGAAACGCTGCCTAGATTTTTGAAATGGAAACCGGGGATATTTTCTAGTTTAGTGGCGAAAATATCAGTGAAATCTCACTTGTTATTATCCAAAAATTTAAAAATGGAGATATGCATGTTTTTGTTTTTTAATTGTTGTGTGTTCCATATACTACTATTAAAATTAGTAATTATTATGATGTTTGCGTACCTATTGCAAATATAGCAAACAACAAATCAAAAAAGAAGCCTATAACAAAATTGACCAAAAATATATATGATAAAACTTTGACAAATATTTTAACTTTTGTATTCAATATTTTCATTTTGTGAATATTCTGTATACTTATAACTTTTTACAAATGAGTCCTATAAAGTGCTTACAAATAACATTTAGCAGAGGTAAAAATACATGCTGAGTGATTAAAAAACGAGTCCTATTTCTACACAAATATGAAACACTTTCCACTTAAAATGTATGATGCACACTCATTTCTCTAGTCTACAAAAACTGACATTGCAGTAGAAAAATTGGAAACAACAAAGTCAGTAAGAATTTCTGTTTTTTTGCTTTTTGGGCTTTTATGAAGCATTTCCTATTGAGGAGATATACACAAAGCAGACTCCTGGTGATCTACTCGCGTTCCCAAGCACCCATTCATCTATTGTCCTGTGCCAGACATGTTGTAAACGGCCCCATTTATGCTTCTTTGTCTTCGCCCTTCGCACATTCACACTCTTACCCTGAGTGAAACACATCGATATGCCCTAATCAATATTCTTTTGTCTCCAGTTTTCACATTTACTTGTGAAAAACAATCCACCCCATCAACATCAGCCTCTATTCTGCATCTACTCAAAATTATTTAAAATAATGGTTTTCTATTTAAATATACTTTAAAATATTATTTATTTCTGTGAGTCAAAGCTGAATGTTCATCAGCATCATTACTCCAGTCTTCAGTGTCACATGATCCTTCAGATGTCATTCTTAAATGCTGATGTATTATCAATATTGGAAACAGTTTTGCTGCTTAATAGTTTTTGGAACCCGTGATAATTTTTTCAGGATTCTTTGATGAATAAAACGTTAAAAAGAACAGCATTTATTCAAAATAGAAATATTCTGTAACAATGTACACTACCGTTCAAAAGTTTGGGGTCAGTAATTTATTTATTTATTTATTTTATTTCAGGATGTGTTAAATTGATAATTGATAAAAAGTGATAATAAAGACTTATATTGTTAGAAAATATTTATATTTTAAATAAATGCTGTTCTTTTTAACTTTATTCATCAAATAATCCTGGAACAAGTATCACAGTTTCCAAAAAAAACACAACTGTTTTCAACATTGATAATAAATCAGCATATTAGAATGATTTCTGAAGGATCATGTGACAAGACTGGAGTAATGATGATGAAAATCAGCTTTGTAATCACAAATAAATTATATTTTAAGTATATTAAAACAGAAAACCATTATTTTAAATGGTAATAATAATATTTTACGATTTTTTTTTTTTGTCAAATAAATGCATGCATGATGAACAGAAGAGACTTCTTTAAAACACATTAAAAATCTTACTCGCTTTTTTATATATATATATATATATATATATATATATATATATATGTATATATGTTCGTGTTGTGTTATGCTGAGAAGTTTGGCTCACATCTAATTAGGTCAAATTGGAACCACGTTGAAAATCATTATCAGTATCAACCAATATCAACCAATATATGATTCGGCCAAAGGTGCTGAATTTGTTCATGCAAATGTGTGAAACGTGCATGCGATTTTAATAGGAAATATAATATGTTTGTGGCATCTTCTGGTGCATTTAGACCTATTACACACGGAGAACTGCATGTTTGAGGAATTTATTTGTATTTTTTCGAAAGTTGCGTGTATGTGACTCACTTCGGCCAGCATGGCTGGCATTTCTTTTGTGGAGAAAAACAATCCCATGATGCATTGCTCTGAGTTGCAGACAATGCAAGAGAAGCGTGGATTATAAATCGAATTTATTCTGCACCGAAAACCAACTAAATAAGCATTATTAATTTTTTTACGCAAAATGTATAGTGTAATTAATAATGGTTTAGGGCATTCCACTGATTTCTCAACTTGAATTTACATTTAATTTTACATAATTTTAATTTTACCCCACTGCCGTGTTCTGTTTCTTGAAGCAAATAGTTATGTTGTTTTTTTGTAGATTTTATGAATAAGACAAAATTTATTCTCTTTTAGTGTTGTTTTTATTTATTGGATTTTACATTGTTTTTAAACCCATTTTCTTGTGAGTGTTAAAGACCTGTACGCTTGCATTGGTGCATTAGAATATCATGTTTATATCATTTTTGATTCCACGTTAAAGTCAAGTGTGCCTGTTATGAGTTACATAGAGAACGTGTTATGGGTTCAACCAGAAAGCAACATTTTAGAACCTTACATTTATGCTTGGTTATCTACATCCATAAACTGGATTGATGTGTGGAATGTAAATGGAAGTCAGCCCAGATTATTATTTTTTTCATTAGGAATCTGTTGCTAAATGAATTTTGCTCTGAGCTGATCTTGTGTTTTCTCTTGCAGAGATTGAAAGGGTCCAGAAAGGTGAACCTAAAAAAGAGTCTGAGACGTATCTGGATCTGTTCACCGCCAAGAACGTGAGGGTGAAGGAGAGAGTGCTCATTCCCGTGAAGCAGTACCCTCGAGTAAGTCGTTACACACTGTCTGACTTTTGTCTGTACATTGCAAGGATTTGTTATTTGACATTAGTTAACAAATGTCTCAATGTTTCCCCTCAGTTCAATTTTGTGGGAAAGATTCTGGGGCCACAGGGCAGCACTATCAAACGTCTGCAGGAGGACACCGGGGCGAAGATCTCAGTGCTGGGCAAAGGATCCATGAGAGATAAGAACAAGGTAATGAACCAGGCTGCACTGCCAATGAGTTTACTGTTAAATGACCTGGTTACTAAAGATTAAATTGTGAAACCTGCAGGAAGAGGAGCTGAGGAAGGGTGGAGATCTGAAGTATGCACACTTGGCCATGGAGCTGCATGTGCACATCGAGGTTTTTGCTCCAATTCCTGATTGTTACCTGCGTATGGCTCATGCCATGGATGAGGTCAAGAAGTTCCTAATGCCTGTAAGTGTCAATGCAAGACAACCAATGCTTTTATTGGTGCATCCCTAGTATTTTTTTAATGGGCTTTCACAGGGGTTGTAATGCATTTTAAAGCCAGTTGAAATGAAGGTAAACTATTTAATAATTGTTAATTGATCAGCCTGATTTATCCTTTCTCTCGTGTGTCAGGTGGAAGGGCTTGAGGATATGCACCCGGATGCATTCATGGATCCAGGGTTTCTGAATGGTTCTCAGGATATTTCTGGCAGAGGCCGAGGCCGTGGTGGACCACCCCCAATGGGCCCTAGGTGAGATAACAATATAAAAAATATAGCCTCTGTTATGCTACATGCATCTGTCAATAGAATAATTGTCTCATGTAATCTTAACAATCGTAAGTGTTTGGAGTATGCAGTAATAATCCATATATATGGTTGTACTCAAAGGGGTCGTGGTATGCCGCCTCGTGGAGGACCACGTGGAGGAGGTCCAAGAGGAGGTCCAGGCCGTGGAGCTGCAGCGAGGGGAGCCCCCGCCGGAAGAGGTGGTCCTCCACCCCCAACATCAGCCAGAGGAGGAGCAGCCTCTCGGTCAAGACCACCAGCCCAAACTCAGAGGATGACACCAGCAACCGCTCTCTCCCACCAACAGCATCCATCCAAACCGGAAAGCTACGGCGAATATGTAAATCAATATCCACAACACCACTGTTAACTATAACTGTTATCTGCACTGCCATTCAAAAGTTTGGGGTCAGTATGATTTCTGTTTTCCAGATTAAATTGTTCAAATGTGAGAGACATTTGTTACAAATATTTCTACTTCAAATAAATGATTTTCTTTTGACCTTTCTATTCATCACAGAATCTTGAAAAACATCTCAAATGTAGCCTTGTCACAGGAATACATTACGTTTTTAAAAATATACTACAAAGTTATTTTGAATTGTAATATTTCACAAAATACCTGTTTTACTGTATTTTTGATCAAATATATTCAGCTTTAATGAACATAAGAGTCTTTAAATAAAATTACAAAAATTGCAACAATCCCAAACTTTTGAACGGTAATGTACTGCAAGACTGTTTGGCATGTGTTTTTATAATAAAATTCCCATTTTGTTGTAATACTAGTTTGTGAATGCATATCCTACACATACTCGTTCGGTCATAAGTAACCAACAAGTATTTTGTCAAACTTAAAATCAAAAGTCAATAGAATCTGCTCCTAAGGGTCATTTGTCAGCAAATCAGACCACACTGATTTGTATGTTGTTGTTTTTTTTGCTCTGCATTTAGCATTAGAAGTGTCTATTTATTGTATTACTTTTGCTGCCACTTTGTAGAAACAACCGTTTTCCATTTTCACTGAAAAGACCATGTCTTTAGAATTATTTTTAGCTCGTGATGCATCTCCATGTCTCCTGTATTTTCGCAGGCATATGAACAACCATACGCAGAGCCTTCCTATGAAGGGTATGAGGGCTACTACAGTCAGCCTGCTCCACAGCCGTGAGTGCTGTTTGCTGCTTTTTTCCCTTCTCTTAATTAGTAGAGACTTCTTTCTTTGATTCATGTTTGTGAATCTCTTCACACATTTTAGTTGCAACAACTACATGTAACATTCTTGCTCATGGTTTCTCAGAAGCCATGCGTAATTTTCTTCTCATCCAAAGTCTTGTCTTGATTTAATTTTAACTTTACAAAACTGCCTTAAAAACTTTTTTCTTCCACAGAGACACAGAGTATTATGATTACGGTCACGGAGAGGCACAAGAAACTTACGAGTCTTACAGTAAGACAAACTCATTTATCCACGCATTTAAATGTGAAGCTTTTTTGGCCCATCGTTGAGACGATAGAGCCAGTTTATACTACAGACTGTAATGTTAGATGTTTTTCATGCTTAAACTACAGCACACACCCATGTGTCTCATACCAGGAATACAATGTACCAAGTTATCCTTGAATCAGTTTTTCCATGTTAAGGGTGTGTGTTTGTGTTTCTAGCTGAAGATGACTGGGATGGTGGTGCTTGGGGCGGCACCGGTGGAAAGGCTCCGACTGCCCGACCGGGCAAATCGTATCGGGAGCATCCATATGGCAGATACTGAGAGCAGTCCGTCACGACGGTTGCCTGGCAACTTCCTCCCCTCGTAACCTCTTGTAACCACCTAAAGTAATTTACAGAAGAGACTTCTTTAAAACACATTAAAAATCTTACTGATCCCGAACTTTTGAATAGCAGTGTATGTTTCTGTTTTTAAATTGTTGTGGTCCCATATACTATTTTTATGAATCATATGTAAAATCGATGTATTTGTAGGTCAAACTGATGCTGTTTTATTACCATTTTCCCAAAGATATACTATGAAAGATAGTAAATATTAACCACTGCAAATAGCAAACAGATCAAAACAGTATTTTAACAAAAGTGAATTTACAAAAACACCGTTTTTCACATTTTCTAGTTGTATTTAATATTTTCATTTTCACAAACTGAATATGCTGTGTACAGTAATTAAATTTTTTTACAAATGTAACCTTTAAAACGTGCTCGATTAGTCAGTCAGTATATATTGGTTTGGTAACCTCTTAAACGGCACATTTAAATTTTGCTCATAAATGTAGGTCATTTTTTCAATAAAGGCCTCACTACAGGCCTAGACTTAATTTCTACAGCATAGTCGCCTGACAACTGTTACTTTTCTCAGCGCTGATCAAGGATGGTCCAATCACAGTCGAGGTATCAGTCGGCGCCCCTCCCCCAGCTCTTCCAATCCTGAAACGGAAGCCGATTTCGCCACGTGACGTCATTTCCATCTGCGCCATTAACCGTCGTTTCCTTTGTTAGGACGAGTACAAAATCCTCGGCACGCATTTTCTGCGCCATTCTCCTGCACTAGCCGCTTGAATCATCCGCAAAAGCCCCGTCAACCGCGAGCATCATGGATGGTAATAACAGCAACATTAAGCGGAAGAGCAGCGCCGGCGACAGTAAATATCTGCCGGAGTTACTGGCGGAAAAAGACAGCCTGGACTCCTCGTTCACGCACGCCATGAAACTCCTCTCTGCAGGTCAGTGCTGCTTCATTCATTATTGAGCACTTCACGCAGAGCTCCTGACTGCAGCTCCTCTAATTGTTAATGAATAGTGAAGTCAGAACCGCATTTCACATTAATTTCGTTCATATTCATCAAGAGAAAATTTCACGCGTGTCGGTGAAATGCGTGCTGTAGGCCCAGAAGCCGTTGGGCCGCGTTGCGCTTTTTTATAGCTCCACAGCCGTGAGTGCTGTTTGCTGCTTTTTTCCCTTCTCTTAATTAGTAGAGACTTCTTTCTTTGATTCATGTTTGTGAATCTCTTCACACATTTTAGTTGCAACAACTACATGTAACATTCTTGCTCATGGTTTCTCAGAAGCCATGCGTAATTTTCTTCTCATCCAAAGTCTTGTCTTGATTTAATTTTAACTTTACAAAACTGCCTTAAAAACTTTTTTCTTCCACAGAGACACAGAGTATTATGATTACGGTCACGGAGAGGCACAAGAAACTTACGAGTCTTACAGTAAGACAAACTCATTTATCCACGCATTTAAATGTGAAGCTTTTTTGGCCCATCGTTGAGACGATAGAGCCAGTTTATACTACAGACTGTAATGTTAGATGTTTTTCATGCTTAAACTACAGCACACACCCATGTGTCTCATACCAGGAATACAATGTACCAAGTTATCCTTGAATCAGTTTTTCCATGTTAAGGGTGTGTGTTTGTGTTTCTAGCTGAAGATGACTGGGATGGTGGTGCTTGGGGCGGCACCGGTGGAAAGGCTCCGACTGCCCGACCGGGCAAATCGTATCGGGAGCATCCATATGGCAGATACTGAGAGCAGTCCGTCACGACGGTTGCCTGGCAACTTCCTCCCCTCGTAACCTCTTGTAACCACCTAAAGTAATTTTAGTTGTTATTTTTGTATTGCTTTGGTTAACACTCCTTTTTAATATTCTGAATATACTCTTTAAGTAGTACAATGACCATAAGTTCGACGTGACACATTTTAAATTTTAGATTATGCTGTTTATTCTCTTTTGTTAGAAATTTTGCTGTTTTTGTTCATTTCTTTTAATGCTTAAGTGTTTATTCTCTGAAAAAAGATACCTGAATGCTAGATAATTAGATGATGGCCATGTGTAAAATGGAAAAAAAAGAAAAAACTGCCTGTGAATGTCACTTAGATTTATTCCAAACGCGCTTTTGTAAGGCACAAAAAAAAAATCTGAGGAATGCACAAAAATATTAGTTCCTGTACAAACCAACATGTTACTTATTCTTCAAAGAACAAATTCCATTTGGTTTGAGGCTATTTACTGTTTGAAATTCTCGTAAAAACTTCGCATCTGCTGATTCGTTTTGTTAAATGAGCAAAACAAATATCGCAAGGTTTGTAGTTTAGATTTACTTGTAGTCAGATAAAAGTACAACCCTCTCAAATATTTGTACGTACAATACTCCACTATTAGAAACTTGTTCTTTGGTGTCTAAGTTTGCAGTTTCCGAAATATTAGCAAGCTTGTGTGCATTTCCTAACTAGGGAACTAAATATGTCCAAAATGTGTCCCTATCAGTTTGTCAATAAAGCTTAGTTTTCTTTTACAGCCTTCAAAACTTTTGTATTTGACTTTTATTAAAGTGCTAATATTCATCACATATAAAACTGTCAAACTGTTGCAAACTGTAAAACTGTCAAAATTCTGCATGCAGTTTATAACATCACAACATTTAGATAGAAAACTTGTTTTACTCACTTAATGCTGTTCAAAATATATTGTGTATAAACCGTTGATTAAATTAGTCTGCAATTATTTGTTAAGTAGATCGTGAAAAATGTGCATATGTCTTGTACAGGAACAATTGACCTCAATAGCATTGAAAACAAATATTTCCAAAATGTTACCATGGTCCCCCAACAAGCTAATTTCAATTCTTTTTGTGTATTATCATTTTAAAGGGGTCATATCTTTAAAATCAGCTTTTCATTAAGCTTTTGAGTGTTGATGTTCATACTGTGGCAACATGCTATAACATTTAGGACTCCAAACTTTTAAGTATTAGTTTAAACTAAATGTCTGCCTGTTTTTGGTGCAAAAACAAGTGGATTTGATTTAATATGACCCCTTTAACAAATAATAGTCAATCTATTCAACACTAACAATGATTTATACACAATACTAAGAAAATCCTGGAACTTTTTCATGTGTTTATACCTGTTTTAAAAGCGATAACCCTGTTGCAACCTTGCATCAGAGTCACTAAATCCCTCTGATGTCACAGAGACTCTACATATCTGTCTTCTATTGAGAAGGATCTTGAGGTAAGACCTGCAGAGTCACCTCTAAAAGTGCAAATAGATTCCCCTTTTTAAAAGGTAAAGTATACACGCACAAAACAATTTAGATATTTGGTGCTCTGGTAATATCTGGTCATTTTGCGTGAAAAACAAAACAAAAGAAACTCCATGATATGTATTATTCAACCAGATCACTCAACACAAAGACTTTTGTAGCCCAGTGTGAGAGTTTTGACCGTGAAGATGATTCAAATGTTGCATTCGCTGGCTTAATAAACTACAAAATTGGGAAAGAAGGCGTAAAGTGTAACGCAAGCTTCAAAAAGGTAATATCAACCTTAAATTTCTCTCTTAGCACAAATGTTCATTCACTCATTTCTACACAATCATTACAAATTCAAATTCCGTTGTTTGCTAATTCAAAAGTCAATATTCCTAAACCTGGCTAACATCAAATATTAATCTTCTAAAACTTAGTTTTATATAGTAGTTATTTTATATGTAACTCTTGTTTTAAAAACCAAATAGATTGTAGTTTTTAGTCAAAATTACATTTGTTCTTAAAGTGTTCTTGTAGCTGTACAAAATAGACAAAATGTCCTCAAATCTAATAAGTATGTAATGAGATGTGTGTAGAGTTGGACATGTCTTTGTGGAGTTGTTGATTTGTGTGGTCTTGTGTACTAACTCATCTTTTGTGTTGCTCAGTGACTGATGCTGAGAGGTTCTTTCCAGACTGGCTTTACCAGGCAGCTGCTACAGGTGAAGAGAGTGTGTGTGTGTGTATATATATATATACACATCACATTTGCTAGTTTAAACTTGCATGCTTGCAAGTCATTAAATGTGTGTGTATATATATATATATATATATGTGTATATGTGTATATATATATATATATATATATATATATAT